>NC_086115.1:22684261-22959261 GCF_963921235.1 Mobula hypostoma
TCGAGATGCAACACAGAGCGTCATAGGAAGTCATTCCTGCCTGTGGCCATCAAACTTTACAACTCCTCCCTTGGAGGGTCAGACATCCTGAGCCAATAGGCTGGTCCTGGACATTTCCTGACATAATTTACATATTACTATTTAATTATTTATGGTTTTATTACTCTTTAATTATTTATGGTGCAACTGTAACGAAAACCAATTTCCCTCGGGATCAATAAAGTATGACTATGACTATGACTATGAATTCGACTGGAGGACTTTGTCACATTCATGTCAAAAGATGGCGAGAGGATCAGAAATAACAATATACTCTGAGAGCAGTCACATTGATAGTATGACTATCTCTGAGAATCTAAGACACGTGCACACTACCGTCAACATCCCCAGTAATTCTGTGACTGTGTCATTTTATCAAAGTGAAAATGAAAGAACTCAGTCAGGTTTCTAATACTTCAAATATTATTTGAATCTAATTATCGAACATCCTTCCAAGTGTTTTACACCTACTGTGGCTGGCTTGTGCAAAACGTTACAGCTGCCACGGTTAATGTCAAGCCACACTGTAGAATGCCATTGACACCGTGCCAAAGTTAGTGTTTGCAAAAGGTCCAGGTGAAAGCTCAGGCTTTCTATATCTTATCTATAATGTTGGTAGCTGAACACCAACAAGTAAAGCTTTCAGACCGAAGAACAAGTCCTCTAAGTGGAAAAGGCACATAAATGGATTCACAGAAAATGATCAAGGATTCTATGACAAAGAAAGGTTAATAAACTAACTTAAAATGCAGTAAGGCAAGCAAACAAATTTAGTGAAGTACTTTATCGGAATCTATTCTCATATTTGAACTTTCACTATCACGATGGCCCACATTAGTAGGTCTGTGACTAACTGAAGACAACTATACAATCAAGTTAATCAAAATCTATTGTCTGCTTTGCCTCAATTTCATACAGTAACGGGATAGCAAACGTTCAGAGCAAAAATACAATGTCAACAGTGACGATGTCTTTCAGAAACCTTTGGTGGACTTGCTAGAGGCAGACAGACAAACAGGACCATCAAAGAACTGTCAGAGACATTCTCAATGAAAACAAGAGTTTCAAAATGGTTCAAGATGCATTACGGGAAAATATTTCATCTCTTCTGAGGAAGTGGTAGCTGCGGGTTTGATTTTAACATTTAAGAGAAACTTGGATAAGTACATACACAGGAGGAGTATGGTGGGGGCAGGTCCAGGTGTGCGTCAATGGGGCTAGACAGAAGAACAGTTTGGCATAAACTAGATGGGCTGAAGGGCCTATTCCTGTGCTGTATTGCTTTATGAGTCTATGACTCTGGACCTCAAAATGCATTACAATAAACGACTTTTGAAATCATGTTACTTATATCCTTTTGACTAGTACAATAGCCAAGCAGATACACAATTAAAAAATGAGAATAAATTCAGTTTTTGTGCAATTGCCTCACATATCAGGAGATGGACATTGCCATTCTTCAAAAATTCCTCTCAACGTTCTTAGTATGTAGTCAGGTTTAAACCCCACCGAAAGTTCAGCACCTCTCCTGAGTCTGACTAGTCATAACAGCCAACTCGAGTGCCCCATTCATGGCCAAAGAATGACTGTTTTACCTTTTTTTTAAAAATTAGACTTTGTATAGACAGTGATCCTTTCATCCCTCCCACCACCCCAAATCCCTGCTCAGGACTATTTTCTCACTGCAATTTTATCTTTACACACACTTTGATGTTTCAAGGAAAGTGTCCATGCATAGAGGTATAAACCACAGATGAATTCAGCTTTGTGATTTGCTATAAAAGCTATTTTCTGCATATAAAAATAAAAAGAAGGAAATGGGGGAAATGCCCAGCAGATCAAAGAACGCCTGTGGAAAGAGGAACTGAGCTGATCAGTTCACTCAGTTTCCAAGGATCATGCTTAGTTAGGTTTAATCTTGAGCCTTTTCCAGCATTCCAATAACCTTCCAGCATTCTCAAGGCACTGGTGAGGAGGCCGCACGTTGAGTATTGTGAACAGTTGTGGGTTCCTCATCGAAGCAAAGACGTGCTGGCATTGGAGAGGGTCCAGAGGCGGTTCACAAGGATGATTCCGGGAATGAAAGGGTTATCATACGAGGATGGCTCTGGGTCTGTACTCGCTGGAATTTAGAAGGACGAGGAGGGATCTCTTGAAACCTTGCGAATGTTAAAAGGCCTGGACAGAGTAGATGTGGAAAGGATGTTTCCCATGGTGGGGGAGTCTTAGGACAAGAGGGCACAGCCTCAGGATAGAGGCTCCATTTAAAACAGAGGTGTGGAGAATTTTCTTTAGCCAGTGGTGAATTTGTGGAACTTGCTACCAGGGGCCGCTGTGGAGGCCAGGTCGTTTGGTGTTTTTAAGGCAGAGATTGATAGGTTCTTGATTGGACACAGCATCAAAGGTTACAGACTGTGGAATGGGGTTGAGGAGGGAGAAAAAAGGATTAGTCTCGATAGGCCAAATGGTCTAATTCTGCTCCTATGTCTGACGTTCTCTAAGATCATAACTACTCTGGGATTTGCCTCTTACCCCCACTATTTGCCACATACTTGGTTAATATGAATATAACAACTTATGATTTAAGATTAACATGTGAAATTCATCCCTTGTCACTCCTGAAGGACCCGGCTATGCTTTTCAGGGTGTGTCTTTTTCTTTTAGAGACCACAACAACAGAAGCAGTTTTCCTCCATTTAGCCTAGTTGTAAAGTGAAGAATCCCACCACTGACTCAAGGATGAGGCCTGTCTGATGGCAGAGTATTCCTCCAACACTACAGTGAAGTCAGGGCTACAGAAAGGTCAAGATGGTACCGAGCTGCTGTCTCCGAGGAGATCATGGCTCACATTTAGTTTTCTAAGTTTGTAGGGATGGTTTGAAGGTTAGATAGGGGAGTTATGGTTAGGGTTTAGCGACAGTGACGTGAGGTAGCTAGAAGTCAGATGAGAGTTTAGGGACAGGGACGAAGTCAGGCTTCCACTCCAAGCTCAAAGGACAGCACCGTGGAGATGGGATGAAAGACATTCATCGTCAATGCCTCTGCCCCACACTCAAAGGCCAGCCAGGGCTGGATGTCCATGTGAGCTAGAGGCATGAGGATGCATGAGGGCCGGTTAGTCGGCGTGCCCAAAATTTGTGCCTGGAGTTCAGTGTCCCGTCATTGGCTAATCCGGTGGTTAAAAGCGAAGATCGGAGCTCGAAGATCAAGCAGAGGTCTGGAAGTTGAAATCCAACGGCCAAAGCCTGCAGACTAGAGACCAGAGACTGAAAGCCTGTCCTGGAATTGGAGTACTGTATGTGTGTAGGTGGGTGGGAAGGCGGAAAGGGGCTGTTTTTCTGCTGTTGTTTTGTTGCTTGTTGAGTTCCATTTTGCCGTGTTCTGTGTTGTTCAGCCAAGTAGTTGTGGGCATCCTATGTTGGGGTTGGCAACGCTTGCAGGCTGCTCCCAGCACTTCCCTGGGTGTTGGTTGTTATCGCAAATGAGGCATTTCACTGATATACACATGATAAATAAACACATCTTTATCTTGAATCCTTGAGTATGTTGGTTGTTAATGCAAACAATGCATTTCACTGTATGTTTTGATGTATGTGTGATCAATTTGAATCTCAATCTGAAAAAAAAGTCATTGCTGAAGTAAGCCACAGGTGGCAGAGAGGAATAGTAGAAGAATTGCTGTATCAACATGTCCATTCTCCTTGGTTAAGCCCTGGTCTCTGTTGCTGTTTGTATGTAGTTGTATGTTCTCCCTGTGAACAGATAACTTTCCTCTGGGCATTGCAATTTCCTCACACATCCCAAAGACATGCATATTGGTTGGTTAATTAATCAGTTTAGCACCCAGTATTTGATGGGAATGTAGAGAGTGAAAGATGGTTGTTAGTGTGATTAATATTTGGTGGTGGGCACAGACTTGTTGGGCCGAAGGGCCTCTTTCTACATTGTGTGACTCACTCCATAACTGTGTCAATGGCTCTGACACAGAAGTTAAATGAAGTTATAGAAGTGAGGTTGGATTTGGCATCCAGCATAGTTTGATAATAATGATGCCACGTAGCTGGAGTTGTAGGTCCATGATGCCAATTAAAGCAACTAAGAGTATAAGATGTCCACCCCACATCTGCCAACACGCAGAAATGTTCACTTGGAACAGTGAGGTTCTTTATGAAAACTGCAGATACCAGTGGCTGGTGAAATATTTACTTCAAACTGAGAGCCGGAAATGATCTGAGTAGGGAGCACCGAGCACCTCACAAATAAATCCAACTAGTAGATCACAAATGATAATTTCATACAGTTGATCTCCTGATTGATAACTTTCATTTTCATAGCACCTTAGTCATGGTAAATGTTTCAGGACACTTGCTGTACAACAAGAACTGATACCAAAGTAAAAAACAACATACTTGGGAAGATAGGATAAATGCAAGCAGGCTTTTTCCACTGAGGTTGGGTGGGACTACAAACAGACATCTTGGGTTAAGGGTGAAAGGTGAAAAGTTGAAGGGGAACATGAGGGGAAACTTCTTCACTCAGAGGGTCGGGAGAGTATGGAACAAGCTGCCTGTACAAGTGGTGCATGCGAGCTCGATTTCAACGTTTAACAGTCGCTTGGGTAGGTACAGTACATGGATAGTGGGAATATTGAGGGCTATGGTCCTGGAGCAGGTTGATGGGAACAGGCAGTTGAAGTGGTTTCAACATGGCCATGTTGGGCCAAAAGGCCTGTTTCTGGGTTGTACTTCTCGATGACTCTATGTTCAAAATCTCGGTTAAACAGTTAGGTTTTAAGAAGTATTTCAAAAGAGGAAAGTGGAGAAGAGTTGTGACTTTTCAAAAGTCCAAGTCTTTTCATATACTGATGATAAATCAAGAGAACACTTCAGAGATGAGATGGATTTCCTTCTCACAGACTTATGTTCATTGCAGGGTGCCCTACTGTAGGTAATCACTCAAGTTCTCTGCTCAGTCTTTACCACGTTATGCTCATCAGGAACGAATGAATACAAAGATCTGTTACTCTTACGCCCGAATATCTCTTACTGGAGTTTGTACCATGTACTCTTGCAATTTCTGAGGGCTATAGATAGCAACAAGCTCACCAAAGGTTCTGTTTAGTCTAAAACCAGCCCTATATTTATTTTATTGTATTTAGAGATACAGCATGGACCAGCCCCTCCCGGCACACCAAGTCACGTTGCCCAGCAACCCACTGATTTTAACCCCAGCCTAATCACAGGACTATTTACAATGACCAATTAACCTACTCACTGGTACTTTGGACTGTGGGAAGAAACATACAAACTCACTTACGGAGGACGTAGGAATTGAATACTGAACTCTGATGCCTCAAGCTGTAATAGTGTCACGTAACCACTACACTACCATGGCGCCTGCAATAATTTATAATTATATAGAACTTATAATTTATAATTTAATAATTTAAAATTTACGATTTAGAATTGTACAGAAGCACAAAGAAATAGCTCAAATCAGTTGGCGGGTGATCTGGATAATTTATTCTGAAGTTAACAGCATGTTGGGTGTCGAAGCGTTTTACCTTGAATTTTGAATTTTTCTAATAAATTCATTCAGAACACATGGTCAATGTGGCATGAGTGACTCATATTTTCATTAATACTGCTCATCAATAATGCCCAGTCAACCCACTTTCATCAATTTCATCACATTGATGCGGGACTGGAGTCACATATCAGCCATCTGAGGTAAAGGCAACAAGTTTCCTTCCGTAAAAGACATCAGGGCTTTTTTTTACAACTTTTTAGAACTCAAAAATTGTATGATCACTGGTACTGGTCCCAGCTCTTTACTTCTGGGCTTTCCAATTAAATTCTACTATAACTAGTTATGAAGCCAGTAAATTTAGCCACTACTTCACTCCGAAGAGACCCACTGCTCCAATGTGGAAACGAGCAGTTGGAAAATGAATACAGGAAATCCAGCAAGATTGACACAACTTCAAGCAGACTTTTTCTCCATCCAAGATCAAAGATATCCCTTGCCCACCAGGCATGCTACACGCCAATAATCCGTATTTTCAACTCACTACGTGGCATGGAACTGTAAGCGTTCAAGCTTTGGATTGGTTTTGACTTGCATGGATCAATTGTTGTGGAACAGAGAGCTTGGCACCAGCATGAGATTGCAAACTTTTCCAATTAACATTTCAAAAACATGAGGAAGTTGCGGATGTAGTCAACATTCAAGTACAGAAAATTTTTTTTAAAAACTACGGGTGATGGAAATTAAATTAAAAAGAGAAAAGGCTGGAACTTTCAGTAGGTCAGGCTGCATCCTGTTCTGCTGATGGGTCTTCAATCTGAAACATTAGCTGTTTCCCTTCCCACAGATGGAGCCTGACCTGCAGGGTGCTTCTAGCATTTTCTGCTTCCACAATGTTTCAGTGCACAAAATCACTGTGGAGAAGCTGCCACAATTTTCTTTTAAATTGATTGCTAGCTAAAGCTCGCTTTCTCTACATAAAGACAAAGTAATTATTTTCAAAGGAAAAACAAAATCCTATTCCTAATCCACAAAGAACTGATTGAACCACAAATTTCAAGCACGAATACCAATGTGAAGTGATGAGAAAAATGGGCCACAGAAGTGATTTTGCTCTAGATCAGGGTTGGCCAATCTTTTACATTCCACGCATCAATTTTTTCACGCACGAGCTCAGCTGCGATTTTTTCACGCACAAGTTCTATATGAACATATTTTTACAAGAATTGAATGGGGGTACAAGAGTTGTGCGGCGCATCTGAACTCGTGAGTGAAAAAATTGTCGCATGGAATGTAAAAGGTTGGCCACCCCTGCTCTAGATTTTGTAACACAGACTTGTGCTCTTGAAAAATATGTGATTTTAGAAGTGGAAACTTCAGTGTGAATATCCAGCAAGGTTCTTCTGATCACCCACTATAATGTTGTATTTTCCCAATTTTGTGCTGCTCAAACCACAATGGATATCTGGAAGAATCCAGACTGAAATAATCTCCTTTTGAGCTTTAAAACAGAAAAAAATTCTACTCCTTTACATTCCTGAGGATTCAAATTCATTATGGTGTTTCGTTCAGTGTTATGTGATTGAAAATAGCCGCTTTTCTGATCTGAAGCACATCAGCAACTATTTCTGGGCTATCGTTTGACAATCACATAATTAGACCAAGCAATTCCCATCATGAGTCACCCTTCTAATGCAATTTCTACTTCGAGGGTGCACTTGATAAGTTTATTCCTTGCTTAACTATCTTACTGAAGCATCGCAGGGAATCTTTGCTCACGGTGTACTGTGAGAGCTCATGTTTAGGCACTCTCAATATAAGAAGTGTGTGTCTTATGCGGATTTGTTGAGTGAGCTAGGGCTTTTGTCTTTGGTGTGAAGGACGATGGGGGCTGACTTGATAGAGATGTAGAAGATGATGACAGAAATAGATAGAATGAACAGCCAGAGACTTTTTCCCAGGTTGGAAATGGTTAACATGAGGGGGCATATTTTAAGGTGATTGGAGGAAAGTACAGAGGTACTTTGTTACAAAGAGAGTGGTAAGCGCGTGGAATGCCCTACCAGGAGTGGTAGTAGTGGCAGATACATTAGATGCATTTAAGAATCTCTTAGATAAGCACATGGATGATAGAAAAATGGAGGGCTATGTATGACAGAAGGGTTGGATAGATCTTAGAGTAGGTTAAAAGGTTGGCACAACATTTGGGCTGAAGGGCCTGTATTATGTTGTAAATGTTCTATGTTCTAAGATTATCTTACTCCTGCAGAATTGAACTGGGATGTCCACAAGGAAAGTCACTAACTTAACAATGTCCACGGGCCTTTGCTTTATTAACATAGCACTCCAGCAACATCTCCAACTCCTAGTTCTGCACACTCTGAATCCCATAATCTCCTAGCTTCCCCATGCTTTGGATAACAACATCAGAATCATTCCAGTGCATCACAATCAGAGCAACTGAAGTTTTTGGCAATGAAACCCCTGGAATAATTATTATCTGTTTCAGCTTGTCATTGTAAAAGTGATGATCGCAGTATTGCTGGCATCATCATTATAAATAAATAGATAAAGAAAGATTAGCTTTATTTGTCACATGTACATCAAAACATAGAGTGAAATGCATCGTTTGCATTAAGTCAAATCAGTGAGGATTGTGCCGGACAGATGGAAAGTGATACCACGCTTCTGCCACCAACATAACATGCCTACAATGCACTAACACAGACTGTACATCTTTGGAATGTGGGGGGAAACAGGAGGACCCAGAGGAAACCTGCACAGTTACGGAGAGAATGTAAAACTCCTTACAGACAGCAGTGGGAATTGAACCCCAGTCTTACAGCTGGCTACTGTAAACTGTTGCACTAACTGCCATGGTACCCGTCCCCACCTGCCAATTAAATGGAAATGAGACGAGAGATGAGAAAGTTTGGAGAGGAAGTAAAATAAAATGAATTGAGAGGCAAATAGAATATCAGAATCAGGTTTATTATCACAGGTTTATTATGAGGTGAAATTTGCTGTTTTGCAACATGAGCAAAGACTTGGCAGCAAATATACGAAACATTCTATAGGCATGTCAGTGGGAAAAGGAGAGGTGGAATCTATTCGGTGGCCTAGAAAAGAAATCTGCTGGTGCACAGGGAATGGCTGAGGCACTAAATGAATACTTGACGTTAATCTTCTGAACAGAAGATGATACTGCGGGAGTATCTGCAAAGGAAGATGTAGTTGAGGTGCTGGATGGGCTAAAAGCTGATGAATAGGAGGTAGGAGAAAGGCAGTCACCTGGTCCAGATGGATGTGTCTGAAGTCACTGGGGGAGTGAAAGGAGGAAATTCCAGAAGCTTTGGCCATAACCATACAATGTACAAGTTCAGCGTGGTGTTTGTTGAGTGGAAAATTCTAGCTATTACTTAAAAAGAGGTGCTGGAATGATTCCAGTAACTACGGACCTGTCAGTTTAACCTCTGTGACAGGGAAGGTTGTCGAAACAATTGTCAGAGACAAACTCTGCAGTCATCAGGACAAGCGTAGACTGGTAAATTAAAATCAACATAGATTGGTTAAATGCAAATTGTATAGAATTAGGACAACAGAGTTTCTAAATAAAGTAGGAGAAAAGGGCAATGAAGCAAATGTGATCACTATGCTATATATAAACTCTAGAAGTGTCTTATAATGGGTGGGTTGTGGAACTTGCACCCCATGAAATACAAGGGGTTATTGCAGCATAGTTAAAACCTGAGAAATTGGGGTAATAAAAGATTGTTCACACTCGGGGATAGCCGTTCAATTAAGTTCCCCAGCTCTCTATGGATGCTGACTGACCTGCTGTGTTCCTCCAGCCACTTTACTATGTTACGCTGGATTTACAGCATCACTTGTGTTTATGTTTCCCAAGAGCTGGTACTTTAGTCACTCTCTTCTTAATATGGATTAATGCTTCAGACTTGAGTGCACAGCTTACAATTCCCAGAAGTGCAGGTGACATAAAACTTGGAGGTGTAGTTAAATCTGAGGAGGAAAGTAACAGATTTCATGGAGATGTGGACAACTTGGATGGGCAGGGAGGTGGCAGATGAAAGTTAGTGCTGAGAAACGTGAAGTGTAACATTGTGGTAGGTAGAATGGGGAGATGCAAAATAAACCCAGAGAGTACAATTCTAGAATGCAAGAACACAGAGGTCTGGTGATAAGTGTGCATAGTTGATTGAGGAAAGTGGTTTAGTAAACACACACAAAATCTGTACATACAGTCACCAAGCACAAGAGCAAGGAAGTCACAGTGAAACTTTCTAAAATAGTTCAGTCGCTATTGTGTCCATTTCTGGGAGCCACATGTTAGGAAAAACATAAAGGCTTTAGAGAAGGTGCAGGTAAGATTTAGTGCAGTGATTTCAGGATGTGGATTTCAACTGTGTAGTTTGACTGGAGAAGCTGGGGACTCTTCAGCTTAGAACAGAGGAAATAATGATCAAATCTGCTGGGGGTATTTAAATGATGAAAAACACTGAGAAGATATTAGCTTCACAGTGGAACCAATGCCAGGGAGAAATGCTGATAGTCAAGGGATCAAAACTGACATGAAGAACGCTTTTAATGTAATGAATGGTTTGGGTTTGGAATGAATTGACAAAGATTGCAGCATAGGCTGTTTCAACTTTAGCTGTCAAAAGTTAGTTGGATAAGCATAAAATAAAAGAACTTGTGTTAGGGAAAAGGGCCTAAATGGATCACTCTTTCATAGATGATGTGGACTCGGCTGGTTATTTTCCACACTGCAACCATTGTGTGACTCTGAAGGATTTGTTCTTGTGTCCGTAGGGAGGAGTGCAAGATGGTAACTAGATGAGTCACTTCTACCAGTTGCGGAAGGAGGCTTTCTTTTCCCCCTCAATTATCCTTAGCAAATTGGAGAACTGACCAAGTGGAATCAACTGCCCTGAAACAGATCCCCACCATGATATCAGGAACCACACTCTGAGTGACCAATGCACGCTGCAGGAAAGCTACAGAACTGAAACGCTGTCATAAACACGACATTCTGCAGAGAGTAACTCAAGGTGCTGGAAGAACCCAGCAGGTCAAGCTGCAGAGAGGAATAAACAGTCGACGTGTTGCTCCCGATGAAGGGTCTCGGTCTAAAACAGTGTCTGTTTATTCCTCTCCATAGATGCTGCCTGTCCTGCTAAGTTCTTCAGAGTGTGTTAAACTCAAGCCCCAGCCACTTGCATGGGAGTAGGGCAAGGGGTTTGTAGGGAATTATCTGAATTTTCAAAGGTCCAATTTAAAGTCAGAGAAATGTCCTGAAATGCTTTTTCTTCAGAAAACATCCACGAAAACAGAGAAGTGCCTCAAAGAATGAACGACAGTTAAACGTGAGAACCCCAAAGTCCCCCCCAGCTCCCCCCACCCGCGTGTAAGTGGCAGCAAGGCAACAATACCCCCCTTCCAGTAAACCTTCAGTAAGGTTTTTTCAGTTTATTGCAGATTTAACTTTTTCTAATTTATTTACTTGTTCATTACTATTAAATGCCCCCATATAATGTAGTAATATTAATGTTTGAAATTAGTGTAATGCAGTTTGATAGTCTAACACGTGGCAGTAGGAGCAAGTGTCTTTAAGTCATGAAAGCCTTGTTATTAAAAAAAATACTTCGAAATTCTCACTACCTCAAGGAAAACAACATTCCCATAATGTCTCACTTATTTAACTAATAAATAGATTATTGGTCACCAAAAATGAAGAATTATTATAGATTATTTTTTTCCCTATTTGGTGATTATATTGACATTTTCATTCACACCAATAAAATTGCCTAAAGTCAGTAGTAAAAATAACGATAGTTAGAGAATCTAAACAAACACCTGTGATAACATTTGTAAGCTCAACTAGACTGGAGCACTCTGGTCTGACAGGCCAGTCACGGATGCTCACAGAAAGATTACGTACCTTGTCCTTTTATCAGTGAACAAGGTCATTCTAACTCGTGGCAGGAAGTATTTGGGGAATGCGGTTACTAGGGGACTTTCAGGCAGCCACATCAGCCAAATACATCATCTCAGCCACAGAGTTACTGCCACATTCAAGGAATTCTTCAAAACGAACAAAATGATGTCAGACTTTGCACACTGAAAGCAATGAAATAGTGCGAAAGCAGGGCAGATCCAGCAGATGCAGAACGGAATGTCAAAGACAGGGGAAAGTCCACTCACTCTGAAACGCAGTAAGGCTGTGCAGACCCCTTTACAATGGTGTTACACAGTGATATGTTGATTAACCAGCAGGAGACATTTTTATTTTCTAGATATTTGTGATTAATTCTTGAGAGGGATTAGGTTGCTCAGGATCCAATTAATAAGAATTAAAGAATGCTTCAGTTAAAGCAAACATTGTAATTTTCCATTTGCAAATTGTAGCACAATTAATTACTAAATCAGCCAATAAGTCAGTTGTATGTGTACCTAATAATTCAATTAACTGCTAATATATATAAAAAATCAAACATTAAATGTACTTTATAAATTGTGCTTCTCACAATATTAAATTACATTTCTCTCTTAAGAGTTAATGTACAATTCAGTATTGGTTAGTACAATGCTTTACAGTACAAGTAACCCACATTCATTTCCCACTGCTGCCTGTAAGGAGTTTGTACGTTCTCCCCATGACCGTCTGGGTTTCCTCTGGGTGCTCCAGTTCCCCCCCCCCCCGCCCCCAGTCCAAAGGTGTACCAGTTGGTTGGTAATTGATCATTGTAAATGGTCCTGTGATTAGGCTAGGGATAAATAAAAATGAAAACTCTGGCCCCAGTCTAGAGAGGGTGGGTTCACTCACAGCACAGTACATTCCATGCGGAATCTCTGGATAAAGCACTTATAGCAAGGCTCCGTCAACCCACTCAGGCAGATATAAAAGCTGTCATAGCTCTAATTCAGACAAGTGCAGGAGCGTTACTGCTGGGGTCCTGTAAAAAATTCCTCCATCTACCAATATTACTTCATTGCTGTTCCTGGGGGTGTGCCCTCTGCACAGGTTGGCTGCTGTAAGTCTAACACCAGTCACACTTCAAAGCTTCTTGCTCGGCTATGAAGCACTTTGAGGTGCCCTGAGATCAAGTCAAATTAAGTTGAGTTTCTTGTCACGTGCACAAGCACAGTGAGGTTCAGGGTACAGTGAACAACTTGCAGCGGGCATGTAGGTTCGGAGAGCATACAAGATATAAATTATGCCTAGATTTTATATAAAATACAGCAGACGGTGAGAAAATGCTGTGCAAAGCAAGACATTTGTTAAAAAAAATAGTTCAGTGGTAAGTCCCTAGTGCTCCGTGGCGTTCCTTTGCCTAGATGGATTAGGGCTCTGCAGGTTGGTTCACAAACCTGCTGGTTGTAGGTAAGTGGCTGCTCCTGAACCTGCTGGTGTGGGACTTCAGGCTCTCTGAACTTCCTGTCAGAGGGCAGCAGTGAGAAGAGGGAATGGCCAAATGATGGGGATCCTTGATGGTAGATGCCATCTTCTGGAGGCAATGCTTCCTGTAAATGCTGTCAATAGTAGGGAGAGCTATGCCCATGGGCTATGTCCATATCATTCCACAGCCTGCTTCATCCTTGTGCACTGGAATACTTCCAACTGGGCATCAGCAGATGTTAACTAGAATCTTTGGTGACATGCCAGATCTCCTTAAGCTTCTAAGACAGTAGAGGTGCTGATGTGTCTTCTTCACGATCGCCTCTATGTGCTGGGCCCAGGACAGGTCATGATGTTAACACAAAGGAACTTGAAGCTGTCTGAGCTGCTGAGTTCCTCCAGCATTTTGTGTGCGTTGCTATGGAATTTAAAGCTGCTGACTCTCTCCACTTCTGACCTACTAATCAGAACTGGCACGTTGTTACCTGACTTGCCCTTTCTGCAGTCTTAGCTGCTTGGTTTTGTTGGCACTTAGCATGAAGTTGTGACACCACTCAACCAGCGCTCCTGCATGCCAACAAAGTGTCACTGGTGAACTTGTAGTTGGTACTGGGGGTGTGCTTGAAAGTAAGGGAGGTCTTGAACAATGTGGAATGAATGCAAATATTTCTACTTCCAGAATTATTTTGATAAACCTGTCTCCTTACAGTAACTCACACTTTATTAAACAAAGAATGTCTTCTTCTGACGTGCTGGATGCTATTGTGCAGCAGTAAAAGGTAAATGGCTGGCCCTTAGGTTCCCTGACACTCTTTACTTCAGGGCAATACAGTTGGAAACGTATTTGCTGTGGATGGAACACAAAGCAGTAAATCTCTGATAATCCATTATCCAATTGTTCGGAATTCCTGGTGGTTCACCATCTTGTTTACCAAGATGAATTCCCTTTAACATGCCCGGAGTCCTGCTTCCATTTTGTTCCCATTATTACAATCGGCCCCGGTGCTACCACATTCATTACTGTACACTGGATCCTCTCAGTCTGGTTCTCCCCTTTTCCCTTGCCCCTCCTCCAAGTGGCGTGCGAGTAATTCTTGGTTCCAGCTGTCACTTACTTGTATGTGTGATTCCTGGCTGGCGAGGCTCTGCACGCTAGTTAAAGCAATTGGAAAGTTCACCTTCAGACTTCAACTCAGTTAAGCTATCATGAATAAAACTGAACTCTTTATCAAAGGACAGTAAAATTGTACAAGAAGAGTGATTAGGTCGCTGTGGAGAGATGAATAACCTATTCTCTTTGCTTGGCGCCTTTTGTTCCATGTTGCGATTTCTGCTCACGGAGATGCAATCTAGGATCCTTTCAGTTGTTAATTATGGATTCAATAGCTCAGTGAAAAGAGATGCTTCACCTTCAGGTTTCAGATGATATTAAGTAGCATTTTGAAAGTACTAACCTACAGTGCTACATTTCACTTCCACTGAAGTGTCATACTGTAAATTCCTCAATGGTACATCAGTTTAACTCGAGCAGAAGTCTGACATTTCCAAAGTACGAGTAAGATCTCTCACAGTACAGCAGTTCGAGTTGCAAACACTTATTTCTGATTGAGTGATTAGGGAATTCTAATTTCTTGAAGGCTACAACCAGGTCTTGTGTCCTCTTGTTACAGAAGACTTCAACTTAATGGGAAATTACTTGCACAGGGAAGAAATCACTGATCATGTTAAGTTGGTGTGAGTGGATAAAGAACAGGTGAAGGAGAAGCCTTGAAGCTTTGCCCTTCATTGTTAGATTCTATTTCTAGAAATTCACATGCTTATGAATAGTAACATGCCCACAAGTAAAATGTAATTACACTGGTTGCTGCTGTAGTACTCTGGTAATTTGACCAGGTGTTTACAGTCACTGACTGTGTTTGTGCAGATCGGCCTGCTTCCATGTAATGACATTCTTTCCAGAGCAGTGCTCACGCCCCTTATCTGACCTTTCACATTAATTGATCATCTGATCAACCGGCAATGACCTGCTCTAATTGCCCACCCCACCACCGCTTTCTGAATGAGATGAGGATTATTGACAAGGCCTTGTCGTTGGCTGAATATTTCCAGCATCAGGGTGGAAATCAAGCTCTTTTGCCCTTCTGTTCTGAATTGACCAAGTCAAAGGTAATGTGCACAAACAACTATTTCATATTGACTATCAGAAGGAGGCCATGCTTGAACTGTATCAAACGCAAGTTATGTCACAGCCAAACCATCACACGTAGACCTTGACACACTCTTTATTGTAAAATTGTCATGGGATGACAGAAGGCCCAAAGGAAATTTAAATGGATTTTGCCAGCACACGAGAATTTGAAGTATGAGGGAAGAACGGATAGGCTGGGATTATACTTGCTTTGGAATTATATCTACAATTCTGAGGCTCACATGGAATTGAAGCAACACGTTCTCACCTAGAATGTGCTAGGAATCTGCCTGACCTTTTTTTGTACAAGTAATTTGGTATTAAGTTGCCTTGAAAGGAACGTTAGTCAGAAATCCAAATCTCTGTTTCTCCCTTCATTGCCGCTGCCTGACCTGTGAACTATTTCAGATTTGTAGCATCTGCAGTTTTACTTTTTTGATTTCCAAGGTTATAGATAGGGACGGCGAAGGGCACTCATGGAAGTTTCTCTTTGGTCTGTATGGATGGGTGTGAGGTGAATGATGTAGAAGGGACTTGAGGGGCAACTTCTTCGCACAGAGGCTGCTGTATGTGTGGAACGAGCTGCTAGATGAAGTGGTTGAGGCAAGTATAATAATAACATTTGAAAAACATTGGATAAGCAGATGGATAAAAAGAGTTTGGAGCCAGGGTTGCCAAACTTTTTTATGTCACAAAGCAATACCGTTAAGCAAAGGGTCCGTGGACCCCAGATTGGGAACCCCTGGTTTAGAGAGATGTGGGCTAAATGTAGGCAAATGGCTCTGGCTTGGTGGGCACTATGGCCAGCATGGATGAGATAACTAAAGGGACTTTTTCCACGCTGTATTATTCTGTGACATCAAGAGCAGATTAGCTTCATTTTATGCCATAAACATCCATGGTGCTGCGAATGCAGAAGTGAAGCATTCAGCACCACAACATAGTAAACTGGGTTCAATCCTGATCTCTGTCGCTATCGTGGTCAAGTTTACCCATGCTCCTCTTCATCGGTTTCCTTCAGGTGTTCCTGTTTATCCCACATCACAACAACCTGCAAGTTGGTTGGTTAAATGCCTGCTGCAAACTTTTCCCTAGTCTGTCAGTGAGTTATGGAATCTAGGAGTTCTTGATTGGAATGTGGAAAGAAAAAAATATGCAATTACTATAGATGTGTGTTTTATGGTCAGTATGGTATTAGAATATAGAACATTACAACACAGTACAGGCCCTTTGGCCCATGATGTTGTGCCAACCTTTTAACCTACTCTAAGATCAATCTAACCCTTCCCTTCTATATAGTCCTATCATTCATTTGCCTATCTAAGCATTTCTTAAGTGCCCCTCATGTTTCTACCTCTACCAAAACTCCAGTAGGCAATTCCTCACATTCACTATTCTCTGTGTAAAATAATTACCTCTGATATCCCTCCAAACTTTCCTCCAATCACCATATGGCTTCTCCTCTAGTCGACCTCTCTACATAGTCAGGAACCCTTCCTGGCCACACTTATCAAATTCTGCCTTTTCTAAACCAAGTGAGCCAAAGCCCCTTTTTCCGTGCCATGTGATCTCTGTGACTCTATAAACTCGTCTATTCTCTTTTAAAAGAAGTCATGGATTTGGCATTAGTAACGTTCTGCAGTGGGGGACTCCATTGTTTAACTTCGAGTTTAATTATCATTCAACTATACATGAATACAGCCAGTCAAAACAGAGTTTCTCTGGGACCAAGGTGCAAAACACAGTACCAAAAGTCAAACATAGCACAAGGAACATATAGCACATAGAGGAAAGTAAACATACAGTCACACAAAGATATAGCCCAAGTCCCTGAGTGACACATCCTGTAAACTGATGGTGCATAGGTGTTGTCTGCAAGAACAAGCCTTCAGCAGTCCGCAGATGAGCGCACATACGCACGCAATCCAGTTTGTCTTCCACCGAGCAAACACTGGAGGCAGTACCAACAGGAGAGGCCAGCCCCTAAGCCAGCATGGCCACTCCAGCGTCTCCCCTCCTGGGCGGGTGCAACAGGCAGGCCTGCGGCATGAGGCCTAGCCCTTGTTACAACCGAGACCACGCAACTCCCCCACTGTCGGTTTGTCACTAAACCAGTGGGCCGGACGTGCAGTGTTTTACTATACCAATGTCCAACAGGATCTTGCGAACGCAACAAACGTGTCAGGTAATCATTTGCTGTTAGGCTGCACACTGCCTTGGTGCATCAGCACCAACCCCTTTCTATACCAGGCAGCACCATGGTCCGCATCAAGTCCAGCTCCTCCACTCCCTGGCAACACTGATGGGGTAGGCTTGCAGTACTTGAAGTTCCTAATGTCTAGTACTATTTTGCAATCATAAAAAAAGATGTTTACAAAGACAAAAATACTTCTGGCTGGCCCTGGGGAGGCCAATGTGTCCGACTGCACACCGCCACTTTACCATAAAATTCATCTCAGTCTGCCTGTTTACTCATTCTTCCCCTTCTTGTGACTTTTCTTGTGATGACCTCTCACTGTTGTACAAACAATCCATCACTATTGCCCTGACATAATCATAATGAGACCTTTGCTAATCATCCCCTAATCTTTACAGATCTAGAGTACTGGCATTATCTTCTCAAGTCCTGGGTTATTACTGCAGAACCCTGGAGCAGGGTGATTTGTTACTGCAGAGTCTGCAGACATTTATAGCTGTTCGTCTCTCCAGAGCCGATTTGAATTTAATTGATCAAGTGGCAGAGAAGACATGGGGAACTGAGTTCACTGAAGTCATGCAGAAAAACTCAGTGACAGAGGTCAGAAATAGAGCTTCTCAGTAGCAAACCTGCACTCTCTTTTTATTGCCTTCAGTCTGGGAGAGTTGGAACCAGCCAAGTGTTCTGGAGAGGGTCTGATACTTGAGATCTTCAGTTGGGGCAGTCCAGGGCCAGGAGCAGGGGATACAGAGGGAGGCTACAGCAGGAAAGAGAGCACCAGGGGAGGAGAGAGCAGGGTAGAGTGGAGGATGGAACAAGAATGTGATGGGAATGGTGAAATCAGAGGAGGCTGGAACAGGACAGTGGGAGCCACACTAAATGTGGGAGCTGGGTAGGGGTGAGAGCAAAGGGCAGGAGTGGGAGTCTTTGGTGGGTAAGGCCTGTGGTAGGAAATAGAAGTAGGTAGAGGCATCAGCTGAGTGCTGATATATTTTTTCAAAACATCACTTGCTTCGGCGTGATTTGTCTTAATAAAGGTAATGTGATTCACAGCTGGAGGTAGAGATTTTTCTTAGAAATACCCCAGGATGTTCACTGTTTCTGCACCAAAACTACCGAAGTGCTGAGTTCCTCCTGCAGATTGTTGCAATGGTATAATTATATCATTTTTGTACCCAGTACCTTCATTTATGAAACATATGTTTTGCAAATGCATCATTAAAGATATAAGACATGACTCAAAATAAAAGGATATCCCTTTCGAACAAAGAGGAATTTCTTTAGCCAGAGAGTGGTGAATCTGTGGAATTCATCTGTGGACTAAGGGTTAAATCAGTGGGTTGCTGGGCGATGCGGCTCAGTGGGCCTGAAGGGCCTGTTCTGCACTGTATCATGAAAGAAAACACAATAAAAATAGAATGCAATTTTTAAAAACAATCCCTGTAAATTAATAAGAATAACTCTCCATCCTTTATTAAACAAAGTTCCAGAAAATGGGTGAACTAAGACTGGAAGTGTTGACGAAGCTCTTAACTTTGGTTGATCTTAGGCAATGTATATCTTTACATTCTAGCAACAGATCACAACTATTATTGCCTTCCTCCAAACGGGCAGCCCTCTGATGCATAAGATGAAAATCCTTGGATGTTTATCCTTGCATTGCCTTTCCTTAACCATGAAATGCCACTTTCCCATACCCAAGAAAAAAAACAAAAGACCAAATGAAAGTTCTTGCTTTTCTACCTGTGGTGCCTTTAGTATAGTAGACTGGCCCAAAATGTATCACAAAAATTGGATCCTGAAACAGCTAAAAATAATCTGGATGTTGATTAAAACATGTAGATTATGAGCAGGGATTATGAAGGTTGAAAGAATTGCAGAAACACAGAAAGAGGTAGAGATTAAAGAAATGAATTCCAGAGCGTAGGGCACAGAAGGGGATGGGAAAATGATGAAAATCAGTGACACGAAAGAAGCCAAAGTTGTAGGAGAAGAGAGTTTGTAGCTGATTGTAGAGCTGGAAAACTTTTTTTTATTGGAGAAGAAAGGCCGATGATTTCTTGACAGGACAGGCAGTATCTATGGAAGAAAATGAACAGTCAACATTTCAGGTCAAGTCCAATCGGTTGAGATGAATGGTCTTGACCCAAATTGTTGACTGGTCATTTTATTCTAAAATGTTGTCTGACCTGCTGAGTTCCTCCAGCATTTTGTGTGTTGCTCCAGAATCCAATATCTGCAGTCTCTTATGTCTCCAAAAGAAAACTACAGCTTTGCAATACCTCGGAATGGAATATTTTGGACAAAGGACAGATGATCAATACTCCAAAATTCATGTGATAGGATTAGGGTGGGGTTGACCTATTTTTAGGAAGTGTAGCTCAGAGAACTGGATGACAATGCATCAATGAGCATTATCAAGAAGAGTGCACAAATTAGGACAGAAATTGTCAGGTTCACAACAAGTTCTATTCCTGATTGCAATTTTTTTTCAAAGGTATATGCGGTGCCAATCCTGTAAGGGTATTAACACTCTCATTACAATGGTGAATGGTACTTTCTCATTCCCTGTTCCCGATTTAATTTGTGTTGCCTTGTATCTATCTCTCTCTAAGCATCTGTCTCTTCTCCTTTAGGACATTGATTAATACTTACTTCTTTGGCCAAGCTTTTGGCACCCTGTCCAAGTATCTCAATACCAAATGTTGTATAATAACACAATGATGCTACAAACTAGTGTATTCAGTGTAATGAAAGGGGTCCCAACTTTCTCAAATTGTAGCTAATTTATACCTGCAAAAAAGACTAAGACCTTGCAGAATAAAACCATTCAGACTGATCACATGTATTCTAAAATGTACAGTTAAACATCTCATGCTCAATATACTCCTTCAAAATCTCCATCTCAACTCTTAAATAATGATGATTGACCGAAAAAAATTTCAAAGGGTTGATAAAATTGTCAAATGTATGTGCGTTATTTGATGAACCACTCCCATGTTGAATATCTGCAGATTAGTAAATTACAGTTAATTATATTATTCCCAGTGGAGATTTGGGCCACTATTGGTATATCTGTTGTAGAGAGCACGCACAGTACCAATTTACTGCATCTTTCTGGAGGTCTCCCCTCTATACAATCTGCTTTCCTCTCCCCCTCTCTACCTTGAAACCCTTCTCTTTGATCAAATTCTTGCTCAGTCAATAGCTCCTTTTTACATATTTTTTCATTCATAGGACGCTTACATCACTGGTAATTTCAGTATTTATTGTGCATCTTTGATTGACCCCGAGCCAAAGATGCACTTAAAAATCAACCCCATTACTAATTTAGACCAAAGAGGGTAGTTGGCAGATGTTGAGATGTTACAACAATTCAATTGTTTCACAGTTACAGTAGTAGGTTTTCTTTTTAAATAACAGATTTAACTTATTATTTGAATTTTAAATTCTTGGTTGTTATGGTGAAATTGAAACTCGTTTCTCATCAGTTGTGTAACATAACCACCATACTCCTGATACTTTTTTTGGCTTGTTGTTAAATTCTGCTTGGAAACATTTGTCTGAAGGATATGTGATGATTATATAAATACAAGTTTTGTAGTTTCATTGTCAGCTCGAGGTGTGACTTGTCAAAAATCTAGAATCCCACTTATTTATGGAGCCTTGCATTAAGAAGGTTTGCTACAAAATTATGCCACTACAGCTCACTGGTAGATGGAAGAACGCACTTGTTATCCATAATAAGATCCCTGTCTACCTGCTGCATGTGTGAGACATCTTGTGCTCTCCCTGGATTCCTTGAAAATCTCTCAACACTTCTGAAATTTTCCTCCAAAGTTGATTGGCAGTTTGCCTGCTTCTCTGTAGCCTTCTCTTAGTCACCTGATCCTTCCTGAGGTAGTAAAGTTGACTAAGAGGCTTTTCTGTCAATTTCCTCCTTAAATATTCTCCTTCTCTGTGTCAGCCTTAAGTATCGGGAATTGGAGATTCATTTCACTGCTGAATGTGGATTATAAGATCCTGATATAAGGATATTGCCAAGCCTGCTGCAGTAGGTGAGCCTCCAGTCCAAATCTCTGCTATACCCGACAGCCATGAGCTGCTCAAGCATACTATCACCGATGTGCAGGACAGAGGGGTGTTTGCCTGCCTCATTACCTTGGAAAAGGGGAGTGCCCTGACGGCGTTTCACACAGGCACATGATGGATGTGCTCTCCAAAACGGGTTTTGGGGAGGAAATTAGAAAATGCTTGAACTGTTCTACACAGATGCTGTATCTGTAGTGTAGTCAGCATTAATGGATGGGAAACAGATAGGTTCCCCTTTAAATCTGGAGTCAGGCACCGTTTTCCACTCTCCACTGTCTCGTCTGTGTGCTGCATAGAAACCTTTGCCAAATCTATCAGGAAGGGTACTAGCATGGGGGAGAGGTGAAGGTATTATCAGGTAATGGAGACACCTAGGTCCCTAGACATCAGCGTAATTAATTATTAATGTAAAGTTTTGTGCTGTGTTTATTCTCTTGTATATACTTTATTACAAATAAGGTTTAGTTTTCAAATTAAAAGCTCAGTATCTTCTGATGTAGAGTATAGATATGCAACATCACCTGTGGTGGTTAGTTCAGATCCCTGGCAGACTGTGCCAATGCTGATGAATCTCAGAACTTACCTGTTCCAATAATAATTGCTCAGTTTCCCAGAACACAAACCTCTTTTGGCTTCTTTTCCCAAGGCACCAGATTACCCTAGTTTTCTGAATGAAGTATGATCTTCTTTAATTTAATTCTTAACATGGCTCTGTTGACAGGCGTAATCAAACCCGCCCTGCTGTTTACACCCCTCCCCCTTCTCTGCAACCTTAAGTATGTTTGATTTCTGACTTTTCCCAAAGGCTGAATTGTGAACTTCGGCTTGAATTGTGAATTTTCTTTCTCCTTCCATAGATGCTGTCTGGCTTACTGTGTATTTGCAGAATACTCTGTTTTCACATCAGATTCCTAGCACCTGCAGAATTTTTTTGCTTTTTTATTGGCAGGTTCTCAGTAAAGCAGTGTTTACAGTTTGTTCTATAATTTCAGAGTCACACCATTCATCAGCCATAATCAGGTTTAAGGGACCAAATGGTCTTCTCCTCTGCTATTGTTCCTCTCGGTAGAATATATTGTATTGGTTGTAAAAGAGTAATTGTTGCTTTGAGGCCTCTACTTTATGTCAGGTGGTTAACATCCTGGGGTATTTCTTTGGAAAATTTCCCCCTCCAGCTTTAAATCACATTATCTTCATTATCAAGCTGAAACAAGTGGCATTTTGAAATAATTATATATCATCACTCTCCTAACCTTTCTGTCACCTCTGTCTACTTCCATCAACCTCCTACCACAGGCCTCATCCACCAAAGACCTCACCCCTGCCCAAACCCCTCCTCAGCTTCCCTTCCTACTCCACCCCAATACTGCCTTGCTCTTACCTCTACCCAGCTTCCAATCAACTGCTATAAAACATAGGCTTACAGATTGAGTGTACAGGTGGCAGATGGAACTTCGTGCAGAAAAGTGTGAGGAGATGCATTTTGGTATGTAGGATGGAAAGAGGCAACACAGACTTACTGGTACAGGGGAGTATGAAGGAACACAAGGACCGAAGGAATTCAACATCTTATATCTTTAAAGGTGACAGAACCATTTGCAAAACATATGAATTCTTGGGTTTCATATGTTAAGGTACTGAAAACAAAAACGATGCAATTATACTGAAGCAACAAACAATCTACAGGAGGAACTCTATAGGTTGAGCAGCATTTTGCTGGGTTTGGTACAGTAACAGTGAACATCCTGGGGTATTTCTAAGAAAAACTTCTGCCTCCAGCTGTAAATCACATTACCTGTATTAAGACAAACCAAGCTGAAACAAGTGATGTTTTGAAATAATTTTGTATCACTACTCAGCTTTACACACTCCTGACCCTGCTTATGACTCTATCTACTTCCATCTACTTCCTCCCAAGGGCCTTACCGCCCACTCCTGCCCCAGCCTCCTTCCCTTCCAGCAATGCTCTTGTTCTCATCTCTACCCACTTCCCACATGTAGCTCCTGCTCTCCCGTTCTCCTTCTCACAGTCTCCTCCTGCCTCGAGGTCCACTATTCCTGTCATGGTCACAACTCAACAGGGGAGGCATCCAAGTTTCAGTCCCTGGGGTACAGTTAGCTGCCGCTGTCCCTTTAAGAGTTGGACTGCCAATTATTTGCCTGCCACATTCCTTCATGGAAAGTCTGTACTTAAAGGCCATGTGCTGAGCACTCTGTGCTCAATCATAGGAGTTCCATTTCTAGTACTACTGTTAGTGATTTTGCCTTTGGATTTCATTTGTGTTTTCTTGTTTATTTCAAGTCTGAGTCTGAATGTATTCTAGATCTTTGGTTCACTGCCATCCTTAGCTCTCTCATTCGACATTCCAATCCCACTTTTGTTTTGTAATCCTGAATATCTGAATATTACTCACAGAAGCTTTCCTAATCAGATTGGAAGGGCTGACATAATTGCTGAATAAACAATTACATTTGCTGGGACTCCTCAGTCTTGGAGATTTTGTTTTACACTTCACGCTATAGTCAAAAAGAGAATCTTGAGAGTTGTATTCTTGAGATTAAAGCAGCCCCTCCCCTAGCAAATCATGAAAGAAGAATAGAAAATGGAGAAAATGCTCAACAAGTAAAGTGGCATCTGTGGAAAGAGAATATAAGACATACAACAGAATTAGGCCTTTCAGCCTATCCGTTCTGGCATTTCACCATGGCCGATTTATTATCCTCTCAACCCCATTCTTCTGCCTTCTCCCTGTAGCCTTTGATTCCCTCTTTAATCAAGAAACTATCAACCATTTTAAATATACTCAATAACTTGGCCTCCACAGCCATCTGAGGAAATGAATTCCAGAGATTCACCACCCTCTGAATAAAGAAATGCCTCTTCATCTCTGTTCTAAATAGATGCCCCTCTAGAGACAACATTCTCTGGTCCTTGACTTGCTCACTGTAGTAAATCTCTTCCTCACATCCACTCCATCTACACCTTTCAATATTAGATAGCTCTCAATGAGATCCCTCCTCATTCTCTAAACTCCAGCGAGTACAGGCCCAGAGTTATCAAATGTTCTTCCTTTCATTCCTGGAATCATTCTCATGCACGTCCTCTGGACCCTTTCCAATGCCAGCACATTTTTTTCTGAGATAAGGCCCAAATTTGCTCACAATACTCCACGTGCAATCTGACCAATACCATATAAAGCCACAGCACCACATCCTTGCTCTTATATTCTCATCTGTTTGAAATAAATGCTAACATGGCACTTGCATTCCTTACCACTGACTCAACCTGCAACTTCACCCTTTGGGGATCCAGTACAAGGACTCCCAAGTCCCTTTGCACCTCTGATTTTTGTATTTTCTCCTGTTTAGAAAATAGTCCACTCCTTTATACCTTCTACCAAAGTGCATGACCATACACTTCCCTACACTATATTCCATCTGCCACTTTTTTGCCTAATTCTCCCAGTATGTCTAAGTCCTTCTGCAAACTCCCTGCTTCCTCAACACTACCTGCCCCTCCACCTATTTCTGTTCTGTCTGCAAATTTGGCCACAAAGCCATCAAATCCATCATCTAAATCAACGATTTACAGCATAACGTGAAAAGAAGAGGTCCCAACACTGATTCATGTGAAACACTACTGGTTACTGACAGCCAACCAGAAAAGGCCCCCTTTATTCCCATTCTTTCCCTATTGCCAGTCAACCAATCTTCTATCCAGGATATTATCTTTCCTGTAATAACTTGGGCTCTTATCTTGTTAAGCAGTCTCATGTGCAGCACCTTGTCAAAGGCCTTCTGAAAATCCAAATAA
Source organism: Mobula hypostoma (assembly GCF_963921235.1). Classification (NCBI taxonomy): domain Eukaryota; kingdom Metazoa; phylum Chordata; class Chondrichthyes; order Myliobatiformes; family Myliobatidae; genus Mobula; species Mobula hypostoma. The sequence continues at coordinate 22,709,535 of NC_086115.1, forward strand.
ACAACACCCATTGACTTCCTTTTGTCTATCCTGCCTGGTATTTCCTGAGAGAATTCCAATAGGTTTTTCAGGCAAGATTTCCCCTAAAGAAATCCATACTGATCTTGGTCAAGTACCCCAACATCGCATCCTTAATAATGGACGCTAACATCTTTCCAACCACTGAAGTCAGGCTAATTGGTCTATAATTTCATTCCTTCTGCCTCTCTCCCTTCTTAAAGAGTGGAATGACATTTGCAATTTTCCAGTCCTGTAGAATCACTCCTGGATCTAGTGATTTTTAAACGACCAGTACTAATGCCTCCACAATCTCTTCAGCTACCTCAGTCAGAACCCTTGATGTAGTCCACGTGTTCCAGGTGACTTATCTATCTTCAGACCTTTCATCTTACTTTCATATTTTATTTTTTCTCTCCTTATGGCTTTTTCAGTTGTCCTTTGTTGGTTCTTAAAAGCTTTCCAATTCTGTAACTTCCCACTAATTTATGCTATATTATATGCCCTCGTTTTTGCTTTTATGCTGTCTTTGATTTCCCTTGTCAGCCACTGTCGCCTCATCTTCCCCTTAGACACCTCCTTCATCTTTGGAATATACTTATCCTGTGCCTTCTAAACTGTTCCCAGAAACTCCAGTTTTTGCTGTTCTGCTATCACCTCTGATAGTGTACTCTTCTAATCAACTTTGGCTACCTCGTCTCTCAAGCTCTTTAAGTTCCTTTACTCCACTGTAATACTGATACATCTGACTTTATCTTCTCCATTCCAAAATGCAAGGTTAATTCTATCATATGATGATCACTGCCTCCTAAGTGTTCCTTTACCTTAAGCTCCCTCCAAAAAACCATCTCATAGGCATGCGACAAGTTCCCTCTCTTGGGATCCAGCCACAAACTGATTTTCCCAAACTACTTGCATATCAGAATGTTGCCCTTTTTATATGCCTTTTCTATCTCCTGTTGTAATTTATATCCCACATCCTGGCTAGTATTCGAAGGCCTATATATAACTTCCATCAGGGTCTTTTTACTCTTGATCTTTCTTAACTCTACCCACAAGGATTCTCCATTTTCCGATCATATGTCACCTATTTTTAAGGGTTTGATTTCACCTTTTACCAACTCAGCCAAACCACTTTCTCTGCCTTCCTGCCTGTCCTTTTGATGTGATTTGCATCTTTGGAGGTTAAGCTCCTAACTATGATCTTCTTTCAGCTACAACTCAGTGATGCCCACAACGTCATACCTGCTATCTCTAACTGTGTTACAAGATCATCTACTTTATTCCGTATACTGTATGTACTCAAATATAACACCACCAGGCCTGGATTCATCCCTTTTTATTTTGCCTCCATATTATACTTCAACTCATCCTACTGACTGCAATTTTGCCCTGTCATCTGTCCGTCCTTTCTCACAGTCTCACTATACACTGCATCTACTTGTATACCAGCTACTCCATCCTCGGCCCTATCACTCTGATTGTCATTCCCCTGACAAATTTGTTTAAACCCTCCACAACAGCTCTAGCAACCCTGCCCACGAGGATATTGGTCTCCCTTGGGTTCAGGCATAACCCGTCCTTCTTGTACTGGTCATACCTTTTCCCGATAAGATCCCAATGATCCAGAAACCTGAAACCCTGATCCTTGCAGCAATTCCTCAGCCACGCATCCAGTTGCCAGATCATCCTATTCTTCCCCTCTCTGGCGCATGGCACAAGCCGCAATCCAGAGATTACACGCCTGGAGGTCCTGCTTTTCAGCTTTCTACACAACTCCTTATATTCTCTCTTCAGGATCTCTTCCCTTTTCACTGGTACCAAACAGGAGCAGAGTTAATTTCCCAAGTCAGCATCTCTCACATTAGAAGCTGCCTGACCTACTGGAGCTTTTCCAGCATTTTTAGTTTTTATCTCTTATCTCCTGAATCAGAAAAATGAGGCTTTTCCACCAAATTATGATCTTTAATTAAATATATCTGGTTATTTGTGGGTTGACATTAGCAAAGTAACCTTAATCATATATCTACTACTGACCTTCAGTGCTTTCCCTCAGCTGTCTACGCGTGACCTCACTTAATGATCACAGGGCATTAGAAATAGGCAGTAAATCAATTTGTCACCATCACCCTTAACAGTTACTTTTAATTGCAACAATCCATGTTTGTAGATTCTCAATTTTATTCCTTCAGTTTTGTTCAGGAATCACTTCAAGGTCACTCATCCGAGCCCTCTCCAGGCTACACTGGGAGACTTGCTTTCAAGCCGGATTTTTCACTTCTTAATGATGGCGTTCCTTTAGAAGTTGAGTGATTTCTGAAGGTAGACTTAACCATCAAATGATAAAGTAGCTGCGTTTAGTGACATAAAGGGTACCTTAACTGAGATTAGAGAACTGCACTTCTCTAATCCTCTACTACATTTGCTGCTATCTAACAAGATTGCAACTTCGACACAATGGATATCTTCGACCACTTGCTGTATTGCTGTTCTTCAGTGCCTCTCCAGTAAAATTCATGCCATAGCTACTTTCTGTACAAATTTAGCCCCTACTATAAAAATGTCACTTTTCAAATTGTTGATTCTTATGATATCTCCCCATTCATTCTATCACTAGTGGCTCTTCCTTACATCACCCAGGCCCGTCTCTTACTAAATGGAGGAGGAGGAGTGAAAGACCTAATGGTTTTCTTTTGCCCCATAATTAATCATGTATTTCACTGAAAAGCAAATAATTAAAGCACAAGACTGGAAAGAAGTCATCCTTGGTTACATTCAGCGAAGGGTCACTGGGGGAAGCTCTATAAACTACAAGGCACTGGAAGACCAGAGGCATGGCTTAAGTAATCAGCATCCTTCCCAGTTACACATTTTCACCTACTGTATGGTAACCGTGATTGACCTCCAGGAAAAGCAAGATGAATGTATGCAATTGCTTTATCGAACACCACTTTGTGGGAATTATGTCAATTAAAATATGACACTTAGTCTGTGCAAGGAGTTATAAGGGGATGGTGACCAAAAGATCGGTCAAACAACTTGAAGGAATTGTTGAATTTGTACAAGAGACAAGTTTGACAATCTTACAGAGATGGAAGAAGCAGTGAATTGTGATGGGAAAGATGTGAGATTGGAAGCTCAGCTTGAGATCAAACAGGTTACTGTTACAGTGAATGTGCTTTTCAAGATTTACTTGGAAGTAAATTTCCTTGCACTGTACAGTTTGTCAAGAAATGTGTCTGGAGAGGTGGTGGAGAGATAATAATTCTGGATTTTTGCAAGGTATATGTGTAAACTTTTGCCTTGTGTTCATGATCTCCCACATCCCACTGGATTTTCCTAAAAAAGCATCCGGTCCATTCATATTGCTTACCAAAGGCAACTTACTGTCCTCACAATCTAGGCAGACCTAGGTAAGGCTCTAGATCCACAGTAATGTGCCCAGATTGAAACATAACTTGCTGTGGGCCATACAATGTGTCAGGAAGAATGTGGTCAACACTATTGATACAAATAGGCTAAACTGGAAATGTTAGCTAAATGACTGCACTAAATTTAAGCAACATACACCAAAGCCGCTGGTGAACGCAGCAGGCCAGGCAGCATCTATAGGAAGCGGCGCAGTCGACGTTTCAGGCCGAGACCCTTCGTCAGGACTCGGCCTGAAACGTCGACTGCGCCTCTTCCTATAGATGCTGCTTGGCCTGCTGCGTTCACCAGCGGCTTTGGTGTATGTTGCTTGAATTTCCAGCATCTGCAGAATTCCTGTTGTTTGCACTAAATTTAAGCTATTTTCACCCCTGAATTTGCCTCTGTTTTTCCTGCCCTCTGAAATGATCCAATGACATGAAGGAATAGAGACTGGCTGGCTAAGCTGCCACTACTATTGCCCAAGCAACACACAAAAAGTGCTGGAGGAACTCAGCAGGCCAGGCAGCATCTATGGAAAAAAAAGTACAGTCGACGTCTCGGGCAGAGAGGACGAGAGGGAAAAAGATGAGCAGTAGATTTAAAATGTGGGGGAGGAGAGAGAGAAACTATTAGTGGACATTTGTGTGAAAATCTTTGAAAAAAATCACCCATAAGCCGTTCAAAAAACTCTTTAAAAAGTTCAAAAGACTAAAAATATAAACAGACTTAAGAAAAACTGCAAATATTTAAACTAACTTAATAAAACTGAATAACCCAAGTAAAAAGCTTTATTTTCCCACAACTGTTTTCTCACATTCAGTTTAATAGATGCATTGTATATTTACCAGCTTAGACTGGCACAGGCTCTCGTCTGACAACTGGGAAATCTACAGAGATTGGCGCTGTTTCGTGGACTCGTGCCCATTTCCGGCGTTCTGCTGAGCAGAAGGCAGGCCACAGCTTACACTCGAGAACAGCCCAATTGCGAAACTAACTGCCAGCAGATCTGAGCTGATCTCAGCAGACAACTGATCCCAATAAAAGAAACAGGACAGGGCATCCAGCATCAAAGTCAGCACTGAATGTAATTACAACAAGGCTCCAGGAACCCCAGTCAACCCTGCAAAATCTCCCTCAAGTAAAGCTGGGATGTGCTAATATTGGAAGAGCAGCCTTATGGAATAGTTGAGTATCAGGGTCAGAATTAGGCTTATTATCACTGACATTTGTCATGAAATTTGTCTGGTGGCAGCAGAACAGCGGAATACATAAAAATTACTATAAGCTGCAACAATAATAATTAGATCATGTTACACAGGAGTAGTGAGGTGGTATTCATTGGTTCATGGATCAGGTGGCAGAGGGGAAGAAGATGTTCCTAAAATGTTGAGCCTGCATCTTCAGGCTCATGTACCTCCTCTCCAATGGTAGCAATGAGAGGACAGTGTGACCCGATGGTGACTGTCCTTAATAACGCATGCCACTTTCCTGAGGCACCGCCTTTGTAAAGGAACACTCACAACACGCTGGAGGAACTCAGCAGGTCGGGCAGCATCTGTGGAAACGATCAGTCAACGTTTCGGGCCGGAACCCTTTATCAGGATTGAAGAGGGAAGGGCAGAGGCCCTATAAAGAAGGTGGGGGGAGGATGGGAAGGAGAAGGCTGGTAGGTTCCAGGTGAAAAACCAGTAAGGGGAAAGATAAAGGGGTGGGGGAGGGGAAGCAGGGAGGTGATAGGCAAGAAAGGTGAAGAATTTCCCCACCACTAAACACATCTTTCCCTCTCCACCCCTCTCCGCTTTCCGCAGGGATCGGTCCCTCCGCAACTCCCTGATCCACACAACTCTCCCCACGGATCTCCCACCCGGCGCTTATCCCTGTAAGCGTAAGTGCTACACCTGTCCCTACACCTCCTCTCTTGCCACCATTCAGGGCCCCAAACAGTCCTTCCAGGTGAGGCAACACTTCACTTGTGAGTCTGTTGGGGTCATCTATTGCATCCGCTGTTCCCGGTGTGGCCTCCTCTACATCGGTGAAACCCGACGCAGATTGGGGGACCGCTTCGTCGAGCAACTCTGCTCCGTCCGCCACAACAGACAGGATCTCCCGGTTGCCACCCACTTCAACTCTGCTTCCCACTCATCATTCAGATATGTCCGTACATGGCCTCCTCTATTGCCATTATGAGGCTAAACTCAGACTGGAGGAGCAACACCTTATATACCGTCTAGGTAGTCTCCAGCCCCTTGGTATGAACATAGAATTCTCTAACTTCCAGTAATTCCCTCCCTCTCCCTTCCCCTATCCCTATGTCACTCTGCCCCCTCCCCTAGCTGCCTATCACCTCCCTCATGGTTCCACCTCCTTGTGTTTTCCCCTATTCCTTCTTCACTTTTCCTGCCTATCACCTCCCTGCTTCCGCTCCCCCACCCCTTTATCTTTCTCCTTACTGGTTTTTCACCTGGACCCTACCAGCCTTCTCCTTCCCATCCTCCCCCACCTTCTTTATAGGGCCTCTGCCCCTTCCCCCTACAGTCCTGACGAAGGGTTCCGGCCTGAAACGTTGACTGATCATTTCCACAGATGCTTGCCCGACCTGCTGAGTTCCTCCAGCGTGTTGTGAGTGTTGCTTTGACCCCAGCATCTGCAGATTATTTTGCCTTTGATAGTGGGGAGGGCTGTGCTCATGATGGAGTCCACGACCATCTGCAGGCAACACGTAGAAAATGTTGGAGGACGACTGTTTACTCTTTTCCGCAGATGCTGCCTGGCCTGCTGAGTTCTTCCAGCATTTTGTGTGTGTTGATTGGGTTTCCAGCATCTGCAGTTGTTCTCACGTTCATGTTCGACCACCCTCTGCAGCCTCTTTCGAGCCTATGCATTGGAGCCTCCATACCAGATGGTGATGCGACCAGACAGAGAGCTCTTTACCATACAACTGTAGAAATTTGGTAGTCTTTGGTGGCATTCCAAATCTCCTCTAACACATGCCTTCATTGTGATTCTGTTAGTGCATTGGGCACAGGATAGATCCTCAGAGATGGTTGTGAACGTCTCCTATGTCAGATCCAGAAGACACTTGCTTTCCACTGCATTTGTTGTTAATTTCATAAAGCAATGACATGAAGCTAAATTCTCACTAGCACCTGAACTTGTTTCCCTCAAAGGCAAAGATATCCTCCTTTCAAAGCACTGGAATAGAGTCAAAAAGCAGAGAAAAGGAAACTTGCACCCACAAGATCAATGGTGACCATTGACACTAATCTTCTTTTACCAATACATGGTCTGCAGCTTCCTGTGCCTTGGCAATTCACATGCTTGTTTGGATATTTCTTAAAAGTTCTGAGAGCACCTGCCTCCACCACCCATTCAGATAATTTATTCTAGGTTACCCCCATCCCTTGGGTGAAGATGTTCTTCCTCAGATCCTCCCTTTAAACCTCTTACTCTAAACCTATCCCCTCTCATTTTAGACCCTAATGCATACAAGTCTATGGAGCTGAAGCCTGTAAATTAGGATTTTGTAGATTAGGGTACAGTGGATGTCATGGATATGACTGGCTGAAGGGCCTGTTTTTGTGCCATTCAAATCCATGACTCAATGACCTAAGCTATGGTGAAAAGTTTCCTACTGTTTAGTCTATCTATGTCTCGGAATTGCTGCTATATTTTATTACATTTGTTGTTTTGCAACAGCAGTACAGTACAACACATAAAAATACTATAAGTGGCAATAAGTAATTAGATAGTTAGTGCAAAAGAGGAATAGTGATGTAGTGCTCATGGGTTCATGGACCTTTCATAAATCTGATGGCAGAGAGGAGAAAGTTGTTCCTAAAACATTGAGTGCGCATCTTCAGGCTCCTGTTCCTCCTCCCAGATGGTAGTTATGCGAAGAAGGCATGTCCTGGATGCTGAGTGTCCTTAATGATACCTTTTGAAGATGTGCTCAATGGTGGGAGGGTTGTGCCTGTGTTGGAGTGGCTGAGTCTACAACCCTCCGCAGCCTCTTGCGATCCTGTGCATTAGAGCCTCCTTATCAGGCACCGTTAGTCTCCTGGTATTCTTCCTCACAAAGAAAATAAAACCAAGCTGTCCAGTCTCTCCTCATAACTAAAATGCTCCAACATAGGCAATGTCTTGGTGACTCTCCTCCCTGTCCCCTCCAGTGCAGTCATGTCCTATTTGCTGGGTGGCAACCAGAGTTACACACAATTATCCACCTCCATGTTACCATCTTCAGAGATGCTTGGATTTATACACCAAGGTCTCTCCATTCCTCAGTCTACTCTATTGCCATTTCTTGTGTGTCCATCTTTAGCCACTTCACACTTACTACGATTAAATTCCACCTGCCACTGGTCTGTCAACCTTATCCACGATCAACATTCTGTAGCCGGAGGCTACGCTCTTCCCATCAATACCACCATCTGAAAACTTGCTCATCATACCTCCTACACTCTTATCCAACATGTTCATGCAGATAAGAAGCAGGAAAGGCTCTAGCACCAATCCATTGTAACTCAGAAAAACAATCCTATAGCATCATCACTGCCTCCTATTGCCAAACCAGATTTGTATCTAGTTTGGCAAGTATGAAGTGGCGAAAGATGTACTTAGACAATAAATGATTGGAGATTGGTGTGTAAGTTCAAGTTCTCTGAAGATGATAGCACGGAGTTGGATAATTGTGTGCCCAGCTTAGCCATGGGCTGTAACTTATTGGACCACTTTCCCATTTGGGACCTTGCCAGGACCTACCTGAAGTCTATGTAGACAACATTAACCACACAGCCAGAATCAGTGCATTTTGTTAACTCTTCAAAAAATGTAATAAAATTGAGCAGGCAGGATCTCCCCCCAGCAAAGCCTTGTGGACTACCTTTGATTAACCCTTCCCAATTATCACCAGCATATAACCTGCAGCTTCGAAGGTCCCATAGATACTGCCTGACTTGCTGAGTTCCTCCAGCATTTTGTGGGTGTTGCTCAAGATTTCCAGCATCTGCAGAATCTCTTGTGCTTTGTGGTTGAAGGGAAGTAGCTGTTCTTGAACTTACTGTGGGAATTCCTGTACCTCCTGTCCATATCAGTATGTTGACAGTAATTGTAGGTGATGAGCCACAACACACTAGACCACTACTACACTAAGATAAGGAATACCTACCATTTCATGCCCAGACCACATTTTGGTAAATTAGATCACTTGGCTGGCCTTCTCCTACCTGCATACAGGCAGAGCTTAAAAAGCAAGGCTCAAGAAGTTAGGACAACTAAGAGGTGTGAGCAGGAGGCAGAGGAACGATTACAGGATTGCTATGAGTCAGTGGACTGGGCCTGTTCAAGTATTCATCTAGAGATCTTAACGAATACACCATGGCTGCAACGGACTTTAATAAAACAGCTGTAGACGAGTGTGTCCCCACTAAATCTTCTAATATCTGGTCACCATAGTGGACCTGCGATAAGCAGCAGTCTGTAGTATTCTTTACATCAGCTGACTGATGTTTGCAAGAAATGAAAAGATCTCTACTTGAGCACTTGATAAGCAGTGGATTTCTGTTCCAGACCCAACTGCAGCAAAGTTCTCCTGAGTGACCAGGAGATCCATGATTTGCTGATGATCCCATTCATCACTTGGACTTGATCTTACAGACACAATGGCTGTCAACCCACCATTTCAGAATTCTGACCATTGATCACACTTCCCCATGGTCTTACAAAACCTGCAGAGGGTTGCAAAGTCATCCATCTCCATAATGAGCACTAGCCTCCCCACCACTGAGGATGTCTTCAAAAGGCAGAGCCTCACAAAAGGTGGTATCCACCATTAAAGAACCCCCATATCCAGGTTCTTTCCTCATTGCTACCATCAGAGAAGAGATGCAGGAGCCCGAAGACACACACTCAATGTTTTAGGAACAGCTTCTTACCCTCTGCCAGCAGATTTCTGAACGAAGAATGAACCCATAAACATTACCTCACTATTTTTGCTCTCTTTTTGCACAAGTGATTTAATGTTTTATTATTTATTTAACATATTATTGTAATTGATGGTATAGTTTAAGTACTGCACTGTACTGCTGCCACAAAACAATACATTTCATGACGTATCTTAGTGATAACAAACCTGATTCTAGATTCCGGTTACCTATGTAGCTTCCTGTAGCCCATCAACCCTCTGTGATCACAATGTTCATTTCATTTCTTCATTCCTTCATCAGTAGCCATACTCACATAGTTCAGTAATTCCCTTCTTCAGTTATTTTAACCATGTGCCCAATAATTATCTAATGCTTTTAAATGTTAATTATCTCATTACAGTTTATGATCATTTGCTGCAGCATATTAGGCATTTTCCACCTTTCAAAAGTATACATGTGTAATAAAGGATCAATTTTATTTGCATTTATGTATAATTACATGTATTAGTCATTTGCTGTGATGGTGTTGGAGGCAACTAAAACAACAACAATAATAAAAAATAAAGATATAAAGCTATTAGTATGGATATGAATATAATGTGAATAAATACATAAATACTAGCATATATTTACAATGTAAACACCATTATAAAAGAGGTTTAAAGTGTTTACAGTGCCATGCAGAGATTGAGGTAATAGATCGAAGGGGTGGGGGGCTAAGTAGGAGGAAGATACCTTTAAGTTGATAAGCAACACACATAAAAGTTGCTGGTGAACACAGCAGGCCAGGCAGCATCAACAGTCGAAGTTTCAGGCCGGGAAGTGGGAGGGGGAGGGGGAGGTGGAGATCCAAAACGATAGGAGAAGACAGGAGGGGGAGGGATGGAGCTTCCAGCTGGAAAGTTGAATTGCAAAAGGGATATGAAGTTTTTGTTTTAATAGCCCTAGTAAACCTGTACCTGTGCAATATTTTTGTTTGAATCTCATTAGAACAATGGTGCTAATTTTGCTTTGACGAGTATTGGACAACAGAATTGTTTGATCAATGGTTGTAATTCTTCAATATCTGGATCAAAAGGAAGAGAAGATTTCTTCCCATTGACTGGGCTGCATTGGAGCTCAAGTCCCTAGTCCAAATGTTGGAGTTATCCACTTCCTGAGCAGTCTTAGAGAGGATGGGAAGCCTAGAGAGCATCCCTCCAGCTGTGCTAATAATAAGATGGAAGTGCTGAGCAAACCTCTGCATGCATTAAAGTAATTTCTTGTGGTTTCTATGGTCTCTCGTTTTAAACAATGATGTGAGGAGACTGCAGAATCAGAACAAAAGAAAAGATCTGAACCAAGAAACCATTAGATTTATGGGCCCTGAGATTTGAGAACAAGAATAGTGAAATAAAAATGCTAATAGATCAGAAGTAACTTTAAATAAAAGATGGAAGGTGAACACAAGGAGATGCACGAATGTGTAAAGCTTCATCAGCATCTTCAGTCCTCTGCAGCTGCAGAATCAAACAACCAGGAACTGTGAGCCTGCCATCAGGGATGGAAAACTGAATTAATGATTAACAGAAGATGAAAGGACCAAGAAAAATGAATGGTAACATGAAACAGAACATTAATTATGATGCAGGCTCTTGAATCAGGGAACAGAATCAAATCCTTCATAATCAAAGGAAGTATGTATAGTGTCTGCCTGAAAGAAAAATGAACTCCACAACTGCCTAAGGAATTCCCTTAATTCATTAAGCTGGAGTAATTGCCAACATCTTTCAAAAGATTGGAAGACAGAAGGAACAAGATGTTCATGCTTTGACACAACATCTTTCAAAACATCATGTTGGCCCAAACCATCAATCAACACAGAAGAATTCCACAGAAAGCAATCAGCTAAATAACTAGTCAGTCTTCTTCTTTTGTACGTGTTGATTAGGGAGGAAATACTGTCCAAACAAGGAAGGTGGACTTCCTAAGCTTGTCTGAGTGATTCTGTTGGATCTCATGGAAACAACTGAACTTGCTTTCCTATCCATCATGAAAAGTGGAAGATGATAATGCTGCATTTGCCTTTGTGCGCTTGGAGCCGGGTCAGTTGGAGAAGGTGAATTTAAATTGCTCGAAGAAGAGGGGCCAGTGAACCTGACGTGGTTTGAGATGGTGGATCTTTTGTATGGATATGAGGTTCTAATGGTTAGTCCAGATCAGGTAGGGCTCAGCGTTTCCCATCAGCAAATGTCTCCATTCCTCCAATGCCCATTAAATGGTAAGTAGCTCAATGTCTCCAACAGCAGTGTAGAGTTGAACTCGTGCGAGAAGAAGGCACAAGGGTGGGTCTTCCCCTCTGGACTTTGCTGGGAGAGGATGACACTGGTGCTAACGGTAGTTGCGTCTTCCTCTATGAAAAAAGTCTGGAGGGGGTTCAGATGATGGAGAATGGGATTGGTGGTGAAGCATCATTTGAGCTCCTCAAATGTGTGACCTGCAGTAGCAGACCAGGTTATCCGTGAGGTAGGTGGCTTGGTGAGAATGGTGAGAGGAGCTTGATTTGGTTGAAGTTTCTGATGAAATGGCGGTAGAGGTTGGAGAAGCCCAAGAAGTGTTGTAGCTGTTTGAGGGAGCACCATCGGGGCCATTCGATGGTGGCATGCACTTTCTGTGGGTCTATGGTTATGCTTTGGGGTGAAGGAACATAACCCAGGAAGGAAATGACTAGAATGAGGAACTGGCATCTTTTTAACTTGCAGTACAGTTGGTTTTCAAGGAGACATTGAAGGACTGAATGGGCGTGACAGATGTGGTCTCGAGGGTCCTTAGAGAAGATGCAGATGTCACTGAGGTGGACAAACACATACCCGTGTAGCATGTCTCAGAGAATCTTGTTAATAAAGACTCAGAAAATAACAGGACTGTTGGAAAGTCTGAAATTCATCACCAGATATTCATATTTGCCAGTGGGTTTTATGAACTCTGTGTTCCACTCATCCCCCTCACAAACGTAAATCAGGTTGCACATGCTCTGTAAATCCAGTTTGGTGAAGACCTGGGCCCTGTGGAGTGCCTTGATTGCACTATCCATCAAGGGGAGAAGGTAGCAGTACTTAATGGAGATATTGTTGAGTCCATGGTAGTCGATGAAGGGGCAGAGACCCCATCTTTCTTTTTGTTAGAGAAGAATCCCACACTGGCAGGGATTGGGATGGCTGAATGAAGCCATGCTGCAGAGCATTGGTGATTAAGTCATTCATGGCTTGAGTCTCAGAATGAGAGAGAGAGAGAACAAATGACCTCAGAGAGGGCTGGTGCCTGGGAGGAGTCTAATCTTGCAGTCACATGGTCTATGAGGTAGCAGGTTCTGGCTTCTCTTTTCCTGAAGGTGATGGCATTTCCATGGGAGTTTGGTGAAGTAAACAGTTTCTTCCATCTCCATGGACTTACAAGGTGAAGTCAACTGAGGTTGCAGGCAGATGGGTCCTTAATTCAGCAGTGAACTGGATGACTAGGCAAACTGAGGATCGTAAGTCGAAATTCAGGGATAACCCAGGATGAGGGAAGAGTTGGGTCTAAAGGTAGGTAGCATTTGGTGGGAGTCACAGTGTTCTCTGATGCTCAAGTGCACAGGTTGTGTGCATGATCTGACCATCCCAGACCCCAATGGCCATGATGCAGAAGGGGTGAGAGATAGACCTGGTAGGGAGTTCAAGCTGCAAACACAGAGTTTGGTCCAGAAAGTTGTCTTCTGCACCAGAATTCACCACAGCCTTCTGTGTGTGTAGAGCCATCACGGTATGGAGGAGAAGAGAGAAAGTGAGTTTGGTTATGGGGCTTGAACGAGGAGCTGGGGGGAGTTTACCTGATTGAAGGCCCCTCTTCTCTGTTGCTTTCTCCTGGATGCAATGGCCATTTGATGCATGGGTGATTGGTTGCTCCACAGTAAGCCAACAAGTTGTTTCTCTACCGATGCTCATGCTCTTTGGAGGTTAATGGAGCTCTCTATAACTGCGTGGGTTCGAGAAGCATTGCTGATGAGGGTGCTGCGGCCCGAAGTTGTTCTGGGAATGCGACTGTGGTTCTGGCTGGTGATCTGGAGGGTCAATCCATAAGAAGCTTGTCAATACCACAGGGACCTAGTAATGAGGCTTTCGAGGTCATGGGTATCTCCGGGACAGCATGATGATAGTGGGCCAGTGATGCTTCTGCATTCCAGCCGCAGGGGTCCTCAATTACATGGTGTAATACAGAACCGAGAATGAGCCTTGAGGCAGACGAAGCCTCACTTCCACTTCCTGGATGGCGCATCTCAGCACTGAATTCCTCATATTTTATTGCAAATGGTGGTTTTAATTATCCCAGTTCAGAGCTCATCCAGTCAAGAGAGAGGCGATGAAGGCAATCTTGGCTCGGTCCGTACAATAGGTAGATGGCTGGAGCTGGAAGTGTAATACGCACCAGGACAGGAAGTTACAGCATTGGGTTGGGGATCCATTGGAAAGTCCAGGCACTGGAATCTGGGGCTCAGAAGGCATGGGGTCACTGTGTCAAGACGGAGAGGTGGAAGAGAGAGGTGAGCAAATGGTCAATGGTTTCCCACTGCTGCTGGATTGTCTACTCCTGTGGGCGGACAATTTTACTGAGGCGAGCAAACTCTACTGGATCAATCGCTAATTCACTCACCCTGTCAGGAAACATAGAGGAAGCTTGACCCAAAAGCAGAGCAGTGGAGATGATTTAGTGGTGAGCAATAACTTTAAATATATATAGCAAAATAATAAGCCATGAGGAACCACAAAACAGGGGAGAAGGCAACAAGGCAACTGGTTGAGGTTGATTGGATCGATGGGTGAACAAGGACTGTGGATGAGAGCTAGGTTTAAGTAGGGTGCAGGTGGAAATGAGTTAGAAATGAGTGACAGATGACTTCTCCTAGCTGGATGGAGATTGCGATGTGCCTGTCTGTGCATGTCTGACAGTAATTAAGAGTAAACGTGAAGACCTATAGTTATATTCTACAGTTTCTTTCATGACCTGTGTCTCAAAGTGTTTTATGGGAAAACATGTCTCTGTAAAGAAGGAAGGAAACATTATACACTCTGTGTATAGAATGTTTACCTAAACTGAAAAATAATAACAACTAAATAATGTCTGGTGGTTGTGTTGGTAACAAGATAAGCATTGGCCATTCACATTGTTGGTTTCAGATCTTGTTGTCTGAATGGAATATAAGATTTTTAAAAATATATTTGCATGAGAAAAAGACAGGGCTTTTGTTTCAGCTCTCATTCAATGGATGACACATCCGGCAGTTCCAACTGTTCAGCCTAAGTTTGTCTGCCGAAACTTCTGTGGGATTTGACCTCAATCCCTCAAACGCAAAAGCAACATTACTGCCAACGGACATAATCCAAAGCCAATATAAATGGAATTGTCATATGTTGGCAGTAGGATAAGTGTCAACCATTCAGAAAAGACTTTGCATGAGACTCAGATAGTGAAAATATAAACCTGCCTCATAGAAAAAGACTTACACAACCATCCATTCCCATTCTTGGCAGCTGAACCATTAGAAAATGCAAACCCAAGCCCTCCTCTCTCCTCACTGTCTTGTTAGTTAGGTGGAGGCAAACACAGAGGGGAAACAAGACAGCTCTGTAGGAAACAAGTGTGGGGAAGTTTCCGAGTCTCCTCAGGAGATGGAAACTCGCAGAGGACATTTACCCAAGAGTCAACACCTAACTCATTTGGCATGGCTACTGTTCCAAGGTTTCATAAGAACATATAAATAGGAGCAGGAGTAGGCTGTCTGCCCCATCGAGCCTGCTCCACCATTCAATAAGATCATGACTCCTTTTTTCATAAATGTTGCCTCCTTTTCACAATGGCTGGTCATCTGGCTATGCTTCAGCAGTGGGAGAAGTTATCTTGTGCAGGTTTCATTTCTGATGGAAAGATTTTTTGACCTTTGGAATCTCTTCTGAGGTTGGGGGTGATCCAGAAACTTAGAAACATAGAAAACCTACAGCGTAATACAGGCCCTTCGGCCCACAAAGCTGTGCTGAACATATCCCTACCTTAGAAATTACCTAGGGTTACCCATAGCCCTCTATTTTTCTGAGCTCCATGTACCTGTCCAGGTGTCTCTTAATAGACCTTATTGTATCCGCCTTCACCACCGTCGTCGGCAGCCCATTCCATGCACTCATCACTCTCTGCATGAAAAAACTTACCCCTGACATCTCCTCTGTACCTACTTTCAAGCACCTTAAAACTGTGCCCTCTTGTGTTAGCTATTTCAGCCCTGGGAAAAAGCCTCTGACTATCCACACAGTCAATGCCTCTCATCATCTTATACACTGCTATCAGGTCACCTCTCATTCTCCAACCCTCCAAGGAAAAAAGGCTGAGTTCACTCAACCTATTCTCATAAGACATGCTCCCCAATCCAGGCAACATCCTTGTAAATCTCCTCTGCATCCTTCTTTGGTTTCCACATCCTTCCTGTAGTGAGGCGACCAGAACTGGACACAGTACTCCAAGTGGGGTCTGACCTGGGTCCTATATAACTGCAACATTACCTCTCGGCTCCTAAACTCAATCCCACCATTGATGAAGGCCAATGCACCGTATGCTTTCTCAACCACAGAGTCAACCTGCATAGCAGCTTTGAGTGTCCTATGGACTCGGACCCCACAATCCCTCTGATCCTCCACACTGCCAAGAGTCTTACCATTAATACTGCATTCTGTCATCACATTTGATCTATCTGTACAAGAAGGATGGGTCACACCTAAACTGGAGGAGAACCAATATCCTTCTAGGCAGATTTGCTGGTATTATAGGGAGAGTTTAATTTACATCAGTAGAGGGATAGGATAGCAAGTAGAAGTGAGGCAGTTTAGAGTCAAGATACTGATAGAGAAGGCAGTAAAAGGAAGGTAAAGAGGCAGAATAGGATGGGGTACAGTGAAGTCCAAGGAAAATCAATTGGATTAAATCGCACTTACTTGAATGCAAAAGGTCTGACAGGAAAGGCAGATGAATTTATTTTAGAGCATAGATACGCACTTTGGATTGGGGCATCATAGCCATTATGGAACTACTGTTAAGGGAAGGACAGGACTGGCAGGTTAATGTTCCAAGATACAGATGCTTTAGGCAAGATGGAGTTGTAGGGAAGAGAGGGAGAGGTGGGCAGGCGGCAGTAGTTAGGGATGATATTACTGAAAGATCACCTGGTGAGGCTTTCTGGGTGGAACTGAGAAATAAGAAAGGGATGATCACCTCCTTTGGGGTTGTTCTTCCGGTCTCCAAGTAGTCCTCAGGAATTAAACGAATGAAGGTGCAGGGAGATTTTGGAAACTTGTAAGAATTACATGGTTATCATTATAGGGGATTTTATTGATTCTACTGGGATTACCATAACATTAAAGATCTAGATGGGGTGGATTTTAATCACTGCATTCAAGAAAGTTTCCACAGATAGTGTTTAGAGGGCCCTATTAGAGATGGGGCAAAGCCTGATCTGCTCCTGGGAAATTAGGAAGGGCAAGTGACTGAGGTCACAGTAGAGGCCAGTAATCATAAGGGTGACTGTTTTGAAATTGTTATTGAAAGGGACAGAACTCATCTGTAGATTTAATTCTCAATTGTTTTTCATAAATCAGTACAGGAGTTCGGATGATATGTTGAAATTGCTTAAGATGTCGGTGAGGCACAATTTGGACTATTGTGTGCAATTCTGCTCACCTATCTGCCGGACAATGCTGAGGATGTTCTACGAGTCTGTGGTGGCCAGTGCTATCATGTATGCTGTTGTGTGCTGGGGCAGCAGGCTGAGGGTAGCAGACACCAACAGAATCAACAAACTCATTCGTAAGGCCAGTGATGTTGTGGGGATGGAACTGGACTCTCTCACGGTGGTGTCTGAAAAGAGGATGCTGTCTAAGTTGCATGCCATCTTGATCAATGTCTTCCATCCACTACATAATGTACTGGGTGGGCACAGGAGTACATTCAGCCAGAGACTCACTCCACCGAGATGCAACACAGAGCGTCATAGGAAGTCATTCCTGCCTGTGGCCATCAAACTTTACAACTCCTCCCTTGGAGGGTCAGACACCCTGAGCTGATAGGCTGGTCCTGGACTTATTTCATAATTTTTATATTACTATTTAACTATTTATTACTATTTTCTATTACTATTTATTATTTCCATGACTATTACTATTTACTATTTACTAATAGTAATATTACTATTACTATTTCTATTACTATTTATTATTTATGGTGCAACTGTAACGAAAACCAATTTCCCCCGGGATCAATAAAGTATGACTATGACTATGACTACCTACAGGAAAGGTATCAATAAGATTGAAGGAGTGTAGAGAAAATTTGTAAGGCTGTTGCTGAGACTAGAGGACCTGAGTCATAAAGAAGGATTGAAAGCTGGGACTTTATTTCACACTGTATAGGAGAATGAGGGGTGATTTGATAGAGGTAAACAAAATTATGAGGGGTATAGATAGGATAAATGCAAGCAGGCCTTTTCCAATGAGGTTGGGTGACACTAAAATTAGAAGTTATTGGTTAAGGGTGAAAGGTGAAATGTTTGAGGGAGGAATTTTTCACTTAGAGGTTGGTGAGAGTTTGGAATGAGCTGCAAACAGAAGTAGTGGATGCAAGTTCAATTGCAACATTTAAGAGAAGTTTGGGTAAGTACTTGATGGGAGGAGTGTGCAGGGCTATGTAGATGCAGATCAATGGCACTAAGCGGAATAGCAATTTGGCATGGACTAGATGGGCTGAAGGGCCTGTGTCTGTGATGTAAGGCTCTATGAATTGTGGCAAAGTCAATTTTGATGGTATTAGACAGGACCTTGCAAAGGTTGATTGGGTCAGGTTACTTACAGGCAACAGGCCTCTGGCAAATGAAAAGAGTTTTCAATTGACAAATCTGGAGTTCTGGAGTTCAAAGACTACATGTTCCTGTTAAAGTAAAAGGAAAAACTGCTGTGATTCGGGAACCCAGGACATCAAGGGATATTTGTAAGTCTGGCCAAAAAAAAGTGTTTTTTTTTTCAGATGTAGGCAGCTTCGATCAAATGAATCACTGAAGGTATATGGAGCATGTCAAAGCATACTCATGAAGGAAGTTACTACAGCCAAAAGAGGGGGCACAAGGTGGCTTTGGCAGAGAAAGTTATGAATTCTCAGAGATGTTTTAAGGATATCAAGGGAAAATGAATGACTAGGGAGAGAACATGGCCCCTCAGAGACCAAGATGAAAATTTATATGTGGAGCTTCTGGAGATGAGCGAAGTTCTCAATGAATATTTATGCTCTAATTTTGCCATGGAGAAAATGCGGAGACTTGGGAGCCTGGCAAAAGTTAATGGAGATGTTTTGGAAGTAGTCCCCAGTCCAGCAGAAAAGGTGTTGCATGTGTTGAAGTGCATGAAGGTAGATAAATCTCCAGGTCCAGACGAGCATACATCAAAGAACACCATGAAAATCAGGAGAAGAAATTACAGGAACCCTCTCCGAGAAATTTACAACATTGCTATCCTCTGGCAAGGTGCCACAAGACTGGAGGATGGCATATCTTGTGCCTTTATTTAAGAATGGAACTGGCAATTATAGACCTATTAGCCAAAGATTTATGGTCGGCAAGTTATTTGAAAGCATTCTGAGGGCTAAGATATACTTCCAATTGGAAAGGCAGTGGTTGATTAGGGGTAACCAGCATTGCACTGTGTATGAGAGATGAATTTGATGAAGTGACAAGGAAGGTTAATGAGGGAAAGCGGCAGACATACAGTATTATATATGGATTTCATTAAGGCTTTTGATAAGGAACTGCACGGTAGGCTGCTTTGGAAGGTTAGACTGCATGGTATCCAAGGAGACTAGCAAACTGGAGACAAAATTGTTTGGATGGCAGGAATTCGATGGTGATGCTGAATGTATGTTTCTCAGACTGGAGGTCTGACACTAGTGCTGTTCCCCATGGTCGGCACTGGGCCCTATTTGTTATTTGTCACCTATATTTATGACTTGGACAAGAATATATAAGGAATAATTTGTAAGCTTGCTGACGACACTAAGAAAGGGTGGTGTCATAAACAGTGGCAAGGAGTATCAAGAATTACATTGGCTCGGTAGGTGGGCTGAGAAATGGTAAGTGAAATTTAATTTCAGTGCAAAACAATACATTTTGGAAGGGCAATTAAAGGTATGCATTTTACATTGAACAGAAGGGCCCTGGGTACCATTCTACCCAGAAGGGCCTCGGAGAACAGGTGCATAGATCCTTTAAAGTGGAGTCACTGGTAGATAGATAGGGCAGTGAGGAAGGCTTTTGACATGTTGGCCTTCATCAGTCAAGGCAATGAATATAAAAGTTGGAAGATTATGCTGCAATTGTACAAGATGTTGGTGAGGCCACATTTGGAGTATTGTGTTTGGTTTTGGTCACCATTATAGAAAGGGTGTATTTAAGCTGGAAAGAGTGTCAGAATAGTTTAACAGGGATGTTCAAAATTCAAAGTAAATTTATTATCAAAGTATGTATATATCACCATGTACTATCCTGAAATTCATTTTCTTGCAGGCATTCACAGTAGAACAAAGAAATACAATAAAATTAACAAATAACTACCCACAAACGAAGATTGACAAACAACCAATGCACAAAAGAAGGCTCACTGTGCAAATACAAATAACTAAATAATATTGGGAACATGAGTTGTACAGTCACTGGAAGTGAGTCCACTGTTTGTGGATTCAGTTCAGTGTAGAGGTGAGTGAAGTTATGCTCACTGGTTCAGAAGCCTGATGGTTGAAGAGTAAGAAATGTTCCTGAACCTGGTGGTGTGGGACCCAAGGCTCTTGTACCTTCTTGCTGCTGTGCCTGAAGGCACTGAGTTATAAGGAGAGGTTAGACAGGGTCAGCTTTTACTGCTTGGAACTTAGGAGATTGAGGGGTGGACTCACAGAGATATATAAAATCACGAGGAACATAGATTTTCATTCCAGGGTGTGGGAATTGAAACTAGAGGACATGGTTTAAGATCAGAGGTGGAAGTTTTAAAACCCGAGAGGCAACTCTTTTACACACCCAGTGGTGAAAATAAAGATTAGTCTTATTTGTGACGTGTACATCGAAGCACACAGTTAAGTGAGTTGTTTGTGTCAAATTAAATCAGCAGGGATTTGCTGGGCAGCCTGCAAGGGTTGCCAAACTTCCAGCACCCGCATAGCACGCCCACAACATGCTATGTAGACATATGGAACCAGCTGCCAGAGGAAGTGGTTGAAGCAGGTACATTAGATACATTTAAGGACTATTTTGTTAAACAGACATTTAGAAGGATATGGGCCAAATGCTGGGAAATGGGATGGACTTAAATCTACGACTTGGTTGGCACGGACAAATAAGCCAAAGGACATTTTCTGTGCTGTCTGACTCTGAGTCTTTGGCTAAGAGGAGGGTCAACATTTCCAGGCAGGTGACTTCTCCACGTTTACTCTCCCGCTTCTCTCAAGGACTGTTCCTCACTGAGAACGCACGTTGTCGTTCTTTGGACAGTTAAATATGTGCTCACATAAGCAGCTCAAAATGGACAAGGTAGCTTTATTCACACCAGGAAAGCAGTTTAATTCTTAAATCTATAATCAAGTTCTAACTTACGCTGCAAGGACTAGTCAGGCCATCTGCTGATGAGACAAAGGTAACAGTGCATCACAAACAAGGTGACTGAGAATGTTCAGGCACTGACATGCCAATCAGTTACTGAAATTCCTTCAGCTGATTGTTCCCAGGAGCTTCCTAATGATGGATATGGTAAAGTTGATATAGAACAGGATCTGATGATGTCAAAACAAGTCAGAATTCAATAGCAATATTTGAAGCTCTAGCTGTAGTTTCAGCAGCAAGTAAGCTCAGCGAATATTTCCAAGGGCTTGACATTCCTCTGTCATTTACTTTTGAAATCTTTGATTTGCATTGATGGCTGATTATTTTTTGTGCCTTCGGCTGCCTTGCTCCTACAGTCTGGTATTCTGTTCTTTCACCTTCCTCCTTTATGTTGTGCTCGAAGAAAATACGTAAAACCTCACACTTTGATCGTGCACTATGTATTCCGCCTGCTATCTCTTCTTATGGCCCACTGTCAGATTGCTGTCCAACAGTTCTGCCAATCATCTTGGAAAGTTTTGCAGTGTTAAATATGCTACATAAACTGTTTATCGTTGTTCTGCGGTGCTTTGCATCTTCACAGACTAGACATACAACAATAACAGGTTGGGAAAGAAACAGCTACCCCATCAAGTATGCTCCACAGCGGGATGCTTATCTGAGGGTCGTCACCTTGTCGCGGTGGAGTTTCTGAGGCCCTGAGAGCTTAGTTCCTGGTCAGGTAACACATGGCAGTAAGGTGAAGGAGGAGGCTCCAGAAAAAGAGCAATCCAACCAAGACCTCAACGGTGGAGCTGGTGGAAGATGCTGGTACTTCACAATAGCAATGAAGGTGGAGAAAGGAAGGCTGCACAGTAAAGCGACCCCAGTCATCTTGCATTGCATGCCGCTGGATCCTGACCCCGATCGGCCAAGGGCCGTGTGGTGGCTGCCCGTGCGTCCTCCTCCTCACAATGAACAAAATCATGCACGGGCATTATCCATTAAGGGAATAACCCCCTAACGAGAACTTCATACTTGTCTCAAGTGATTGCATTACTTCTACCACACCAGAATAGTCAGAGCGCTATGACAGAACATCTCCTGTCGTTCACCTTTACTCCTAAGGATGTTTCTCCTCCCTCCACCCCGCCATCACACACAGAAAATGCACAGAGATACAAAAACACAAGAAAAAATCCAGGAAAAATAAGAGCGTTTCTGTGTAAAATCTTTCTCTAGGCCCTTCAGGTAATGGAGACCAGCCACAAGAGGCTTGATGGAGCAAGTCAGTTTGCATCAAACAGTGTACTCAGCCACTATCCGATGCAGTCTGTGCTCCATCCAAAATATCATTAGCTGCAGTAACACACAAAGGAGCTGCAGGCCAGGTAGCATCCTTGGAGTGAAATGGGCAGTTTATTTCCTTCCGTAAATGCCTCCATTATCTGCTATTGCAGAGAGCTCTCACCTGCATTCTAGAGGTTTACTATTCTCTCGGACAGGAACAACTTTTACAGTGATTCAGCTTCAAAGGACATCACTTGATTCTCACAGTCCGTCATTTCTAAATGATCCATCATTCCAGCTGTGGCTGTATATTTTTGACAGCCCAACACACAAAAGAAGGTCATTCAACAGGTGGAAATTAAACTGTAATATCCTGAGACGGCTGGGCATGAACTACTACTGTGTTCCTGTCATACTGTGACCAGACGTGGCTGGTGGAGGGATGGTGCAGGATGTGAGAGAGTAAAAACTTACCTCACTTGCAGTGATTGCTTCCTTGTTCAAAAATGAAAGATCTTCATAAAGCATTTTAATATCGCATTATGGTAAATTCAGTTAGCAAATATCCACTCAGTCAAGTCAAAGTAAATTTGCTATCAAAGTATGTATATGTCAGGATATACTATCCTGAGATTTGTTTTTTTTATAGGCATTTACAAGAAAGTAAAGAAATGCGATGAAATTTATGAAAAACTATACATAAATAAGTAAAGACTGTCAAACCCATGAATGGTCAGTTCAGCGACAGCCTCTCTCTTTCCCCAAACATTTACCACTGTCACAGTTGTCATACATAAAAGGATTATCAGTGAAGCTGCTGGTTGGGTCACAAGTCAGTTACAATTCTTCCTTTGGCTGCCCATTAAAAACTGCTTTCCGATTTTTATCACATTTCTCAACTCCAGGCCGGTTCAGGTTCTGCCGATCTTCGGAATAACGTCCTCCTTTGGTAGGGGATCAGCAGTGGAACCAGGCTGTTTGTGAGATCTTGCCCTGCACGAGTTTGTAGCCGCATTTCTGGTTCATCAATTCTTTTATTGATTGCTGGCAAGCTACGAACTTATTAGTCATCTCCAACTTGACTTGAAAGTGCAGTGAGTTATCTTCTTAAAACACTGAAATCGAAGTGCAGTAAATATCCTCTCAGTGCTGATGGTTGAGCAATTTCAGGATTATAACTCAACAATAATGTGGGGCCTGTAATAGGTTTATCATCTGGGCTGCCATGTGACTTGGAAGAGTGTGTCTGTGCAGCTGGTCCGTCATCTATCCAGGTTGCACTGACAAAACTGCCCGATAGGTTTTGATCTTTAATCGCAGCTCATTTTCTAAATGGAAACACTGTGACTCAACTCAAGTGTTCAAGGTGGGTGGGAAAGTAATGTAGTCGGCTTGCTCGTTCTGCACGATGTTGAGCCTCTTCAATATTGCTGAGGTATGCTCAAGTGTGGAGCATTCTACCACACTCCGAACATGTCCGTGTGGATGGAGAAGAGATTGAATCACTTTCTGCGAATCTTTCTGGCTCACATGTAGCCAAGTAGTATCATTTCCAGTTCACGCCCCCCGTTAATGGAAGACTAAGCAATGGTAATGTTAAAGTGAGATGTTTAGATTTTCTCTTGTTTAGGGAGAAAGGGACACACAGAGAATTATTAGAACATAGAACAGGAAAGCACAGGGATAGGCTATTCGCCTCACAATGTTGTGCTGAACCAGTTAAAAAGCAAATCAGAAACACCCAAACACTAGTCCCTCCTACCTACACCATGTCCATATCCCTCCATCTTCCTTACATCCACATGCCCATCCAAACATCTCTTAAAAGCCTCTAACGTATTTGCCTCTCCACCACACCAGGCAGCACATTCCAGTTATGCACGACACTCTGAGTAAAAAACTTACCTCTCACGTCCCCCTTGAATCTATACCCTCTCACCTTCAATACATGCCCTCTGGTATTAGACATTTCAACCTAGGAAACAGATACTCTCTGTCCACTCCATCAGTGTGTCTCATAATCTTGTAAACCTCTATCAGATCTCCCCTCAGCTTCCGGTGCTCCACAGAGAAAACAACCCAAGTTTGTATCCAGCCTCACATGCACTGTAAACCAGGCAGCATCCTGGTAAACCTCTTCTGCACCCTCTCCTAAGCCTCGACATTCTTCCTATAATGGAACGACCAGAACAGTACACAATAATCCAGATGCAGCCTGACCAAAGCTTTATAAAGTTGCAACATAACTTCCTGACTTTTGAACTCAATGTCTCAACTAATAAAAGTAAGCATTCCTTAAGTCTTCTTGACTTATTGTCTGCATTTGGATGTCAGGAATGTCACACTTCAGGCTACGGGCAAACGTCCTGCAGAAGCCCTGCAGACAGGCACTGGCTGCATCTCTGTTTGTGTTGCCAGCTGGGTGCACACTTCTACGCAGTAGCCTGGTTCAAGCAGTGGTCAGTTCAGCCTTTTCTGTACATTGTCCACGCCCCTGCTTTTTAATGTCACATCAGTTGAAATGTTTTAAAACTTTAATTGGTGATAGATGTTACCTCAAGATTGTTAGCAAAGATAGATTAGCTTTACTTGTCACTTGTACAATCATTTCATTCTCCTTTAGACTTGTGTACTGGAGAATGTCAATGAACCATCTTGAATATATACCGACATATACAGGGAAATGCATAGTTTGCATCAGATCAAGTGTGCCAAGACAGTGCTGGGCAGCCCACAAGTGTTGTCATGCTTCTGGCACCTACATAGTATCCCCATAACTCACTAGCCCTAACTGTACATCTTTGGAACGAGGGAAGAAACAAGAGCACCCGGAGGAATCTCACATAGTCACGGGGAGAACACACAAACTCCTTACAGGCAGTGGTGGGAATTGAGCCCCAATCATTGATTGCTGATGTTGTAATAGTGTTACGCTATCCACTATGCTACTGTGGTTTTTATATCAAAGTGCTCAAAGGGATCATCTGCTTGATACTTCTCGCTAAAGATGGTAGCAAGCATTTCCTGAAACACACATTGAATTCTGCACACATTGTGTTTGCAGCAGGTTTGGGAACACAGACTCCAATCAGCTGTTCAGTGGTGTACCATCTGGTAGGAAAAGCAGCAGCAATATTGATCTAATCATTTTTTTGAGATTGCTTCCCTCGGCCTACAACTTGCTGACCCAGTGGTAAGCATGCAAGGAGTAGAGACACCCAGATGGTATGTTGCTCCCAGATGCCAGGGTCAGGGAGGCGATAGAGACACCCAGATGGTATGTTGCTCCCAGATGCCAGGGTCAGGGAGGTGATAGAGACACCCGGATGATGTGTTGCTCTGAGGTTCCAGGGTCAGGGAGGCGATAGAGACACCCGGATGGTATATTGCTCCCAGATACCAGGGTCAGGGAGGTGATAGGGACACCCGGATGGTATGTTGCTCCCAGATGTCAGGGTCAGGGAGGCGATAGAGACATCCGGATGGTACGTTGCTGCCAGATGCCAGGGTCAGGAAGGTGATAGAGACACCCAGATGGTATATTGCTCCCAGATGCCAGGTTCAGGGAGGTGATAGAGACACCCGGATGGTATGTTGCTCCCAGAAGTCAGGGTCAGGGAGGTGATTGAGACATTTGGAATATATGTTGCCTCTCAGGTGCCAGGGTCAGGGATGTCTCGGATCAGCATTCTAAAGGGGGAGGGTGAGGAGTCAGAAGTCTTGGTACATCTTGGCACCACTGGCATAGGTAGAAAAAGTGAGGAGGTTTTGAAGAGAGATTTTAGGGAGCTAGGTAGGAAATTGAGAAACAGGACGTCCATGGTAGTGATTTCTGCATTGCTGCCCATGTCATGCGTCAGTGAGAGCAAGAGTAGGATGATTTGGCAGGTGAATGAGTGGCTGAGGAACTGATTTATGGATCATGGGGATCTCTTCTGGGGAAGGAATGACCTATACAAAAGGGATGGGTTACACCTGAACCAAAGGTGGACCAATATCCTCGCAGGCAGGTTTGCTAGAGTTGTCCGGGAAGTGTTTAAACTAATTTGGTAGGAGGATGGGAACTGGAATGATAGTGCTGAGGATGAGGTAGTTAATTTACAAACAGAGGCAGTGTGTAGTGAGACTGCTAACAAGGAGAGGCTGATGATAGGGCAAAATTACAGTCAACAGGATGAGTTGGAATGTAAAAGGCAATCAGAATTGAAAAGGTTGATGAATACAGGACTGAAGGTGTTATATTTGAATGCACACAGTATATGGAATAAGGTAGATGAACTTGCAGCTTAGTTACAGATTGGCATGAATGACTTTGTGGACATCACAGAATCATGGCTGAAAGAAGATTATAGCTGGGAGCTTCATGTCCAAGGATACACATTGTATTGAAAAGACAGGCAGGAAGGCAGATAAGGGTTGTCACTCTGTTGGTAAAAAATGAAATTAAATTATTAGGACGAGGTAACATAGGGTCGGAAGATGTAAAATCATTGTGAGTAGAGCTAAGGAACTGCAAGGTTAAACAGATCCTGATGGGAGTTTTATACAGACCCCCCAAAAGTAGGAAGGATGCAGTGTACAAAATACAATGGAAAACGCATGCCAAAGGGGCAACATTACAATCGTCATGCAGGATTTCAATGTGCAGGTAGACTGGGAAAATCAGGCTGGTGCTGGATTACAGGAGGTGAGATGTCTAGAAAGCCAGTGTGATGGCTTTTTAGAACAGCTCATGATTGAGCCCACTAGGGGATCAACTATTCTGGATTGAGTGTTGTGCAATGAACTGGAATTGATTAGAAAACTTATGGCAAAAGAACTCTTATGGGCAAGTGATCATAATATGATAGAATTCACCTGGAAATTTGAGAAGGAAAAGCTGAAGTCAGATATATCAGTGTTATAGTGGAGTAAATGAAATTACAGAGGAATGAGAGAGGAGATGGCCAGATTGGAAAAGAACACTGGCAGGGATGACAGTAGAGCAGCAATGGCTGGAGTTTCTGAAAGCGATTTGGAAGGCACAGGATATATACATCCCAAAGAGGAAGAAGTATTCTAAAAGAAAGATGACATAACTGTGGACAGTTGGAGAAGTTAAAGCCAGAAAAAGCCAAAGAGAGGGCATTAAATAGAGCAAAAATTAGTGGGAAGTTAGATGATTGGGAAGATTTTAAAAACCAACTGAAGGCAACTAAAAAGGACATTAAGAAGGAAAAGATGGAATATGAAAGTAAGCTAGCCAATAATATTAAAGAGGATACCAGAAGTTTATTAAGATACATAAAGTATAAAAGAGAGGCGAGAGTGGATATTAGTCCGCTGAAAAACGGTGATGGAGAGGTAGTAATGGGGGACAAGGAAATGGCAACTGAACTGAATAAATATTTTGCATCAGTTTTCACTGTGGAAGACACTAAAATTATGCTGGAAGTTCGAGAGTGTCAGGGGGCAGAAGTGTGTGAAGCTGCCGTTACAAGGAAGAAGTTTCTTGGGAAACTGAAAGGTCTGAAAGTAGATAACTCACCTAGACCAGATGGTCTACACCACAGGGTTCTGAAAGAGATTGCTGAAGAGATTGTGAAGGCATTAGTAATGATCTTTCAAGAATCACTAGATTCCGGAATTTCTGGTAAATTTCAAATGTCACTCCACTCCAAGAAGGGAGAGAGGCAGACGAAAAGAAACTATAGCCCAGTTAGGTTGACTTCAGCGGTTGGGAAGATGTTGAAGTCGATTGTTAAGGATGTGGTTTTGGGGTACTTGGATGCACATGATAAAATAGGCCACAGTTAGTATGGTTTCCTCAAGGGAAAAATCTTGCCCAACAAATCCACTGAAATTCTTTGAAGAATTAACAAGCAGGACAGAGAAAGTAAATCAGTGGATGTTGTGTACATGGATTTTCAGAAGGGCTTTGACAAGGTGCCATGTGTGAGGCTGTTTAACAAGTTAAGAGCCCAATGGTATTACAGAAAAGATACCAGCATGGACAAAGCATTGGCTGATTGGCAGGAGGCAAAGAGTGGGCATAAAGGGAATCTTTTCAGGGGTCTGTGGTGGGACTGATTCTTTTTACGTTATATGTCAATTATGTGAATGACAGAATTGGTGGCTTTGTTGCAAAGTTTGCAGATGATACCAAGATAGGTGGAGGGGCTTTTGAAGAAGTTAAGAGGCTACAGAAGGACTTAGACAGATTAGGTGAATGGGCAGATAAATGGCAGATGGAATACTGTGTCAGGTAATATATGGTCATGCACTTTACTAGAAGAGATGAAAGAGTTGACTATTTTGTAAATGGAGAAAAAATACAAAAAACAGGCGTAAAGGGACTTTGGAGTCCTTGTGCAGGATTCTCTAAGGGTTAATTTGCAGGTTGAGTCTGTGGTGAGAAAGGCAAATGCAATGTTAATATTCATTTCAGGAGGACTAGAATATAAAAGCAAGGATGTAATGTTGAGGCTTCATAAAGCACTGGTGAGGTCTCACTTGGTGTATTATGAGCAGTTTTGGGCCCCTTATCTAAGAAGGGATGTGCTAACATTGGAGAGGATTCAAAGGAGGTGCACAAAAAAGATCTTGGGACTGAATGGGTTGTCATATCAAGAGTGCTGAATGCTTCTGGGTCTGTACTCACTAGAATTCAGAGAATGAGGGCTGACTTCATTCGAACCTATCCAATGGTGAAAGGCCTTGACAGAGTGGGTGTGGAGAGGATGTTTCCTGTGTTGGAGGAGTCTAAGGCAAGAGGATACAACCTCAGCATAGAGGGACATCCTTTTAGGAGGAATTTCTTTAGCCAGAGGGTGATGAATCTGTGGAATTCCTTGCCATAGGCAATTGTGGAGGCAAAGTCATAGGGTATACTTAGGCTATGTCCACACTACGCTGGATAAATTTGAAAACGCCGGTTTCGAGTAAAAATGACAGGTGTCCACACTAAGCGTTTTTCAAAATATCTCTGTCCACATTAGACGGATATTTGGGCGAATCTCTTCCTACTGGACATGCGCAGGACACACAGAAAACAAGCGAAGAGGAAACGGTATACTTGGTGCACGTTTGTCCAGTTACAGAGCAGAAAAACTTGAAAGGAATTGCTCTTGACTCTCGCGCAGGAGGATTTAAAACTAAGAAAAAACGAATACTGGAGCGTATGGAGGCAACCGACAGGGAGTTCACGGACAGTATGACCCGGCTGACGACGAACATTGAAAAACTGACTAACTGTGTTGCATTAATAAAGCACCTTGTTAAATGTATAAAACATGTCTGCATCAGTGTTATCTTGTATTTCCATAGAATGTTACATTAGGCTGTTACACATCTATTGTCAGAGAAGTACTTGCATAAATAGGTAAAGCACCTTCATACAAGCAAGGACAGAAAACAGGGCAAAGTGAGTATACTTATTTATTCAGTAAGCTATGGGTCAAAGTATTCGGTGAGTACATTTCTAACTCTTCTGGCTTCAGTCTCGTTGCCCTCTGTTCTGAAATTGTTCGGTTATGTGGGGGGTTGCGTTCAAGAAAACAACGAAATGCCGCGCTGCGGCTATCTGTTCCAGCACGTCATGACAGTGGTTTTAAATAGTCAAAAACCTCAATTTACAATTTAACTCTCACGCCGTTCACACCGACTGCGCTTTATAACAACCGTACGGCAGTGCTTGCACAGTACCAAGCAGAAGTGGAAAAAGGAACATACATCAAAGTTGCTGGTGAACGCAGCAGGCCAAGCAGCATCTATAGGAAGAGGCGCAGTCGACGTTTCAGGCCGAGACCCTTCGTCAGGACTAACTGAAGGAAGAGTGAGTAAGGGATTTGAAAGCTGGAGGGGGAGGGGGAGATGCAAAATGATAGGAGAAGACAGGAGGGGGAGGGATAGAGCCGAGAGCTGGACAGGTGATAGGCAAAAGGGGATACGAGAGGATCATGGGACAGGAGGCCTAGGGAGAAAGACGGGGGGGGGGTGACCCAGAGGATGGGCAAGAGGTATATTCAGAGGGACAGAGGGAGAAAAAGGAGAGTGAGAGAAAGAATGTGTGCATAAAAAGGAGTAACAGCTGGGGTACGAGGGGGAGATGGGGCCTAGCGGAAGTTAGAGAAGTCAATGTTCATGCCATCAGGTTGGAGGCTACCCAGACGGAATATAAGGTGTTGTTCCTCCAACCTGAGTGTGGCTTCATCTTTACAGTAGAGGAGGCCGTGGATAGACATGTCAGAATGGGAATGGGATGTGGAATTAAAATGTGTGGCCACTGGGAGATCCTGCTTTCTCTGGCGGACAGAGCGTAGATGTTCAGCAAAGCGGTCTCCCAGTCTGCGTCGGGTCTCACCAATATATAAAAGGCCACATCGGGAGCACCGGACGCAGTATATCACCCCAGTCGACTCACAGGTGAAGTGATGCCTCACCTGGAAGGACTGTTTGGGGCCCTGAATGGTGGTAAGGGAGGAAGTGTAAGGGCATGTGTAGCACTTGTTTCGCTTACACGGATAAGTGCCAGGAGGGAGATCAGTGGGGAGGGATGGGGGGGACGAATGGACAAGGGAGTTGTGTAGGGAGCGATCCCTGCAGAATGCAGAGAGAGGGGGGGAGGGAAAGATGTGCTTAGTGGTGGGATCCCGTTGGAGGTGGCGGAAGTTACGGAGAATAATATGTTGGACCCGGAGGCTGGTGGGGTGGTAGGTGAGGACCAGGGGAACCCTATTCCTAGTGGGGTGGTGGGAGGATGGAGTGAGAGCAGATGTACGTGAAATGGAGGAGATGTGTTTAAGAGCAGAGTTGATAGTGGAGGAAGGGAAGCCCCTTTCTTTAAAAAATGAAGACATCTCCCTCGTCCTAGAATGAAAAGCCTCATCCTGAGAGCAGATGCGGCGGAGACGGAGGAATTGCGAGAAGGGGATGGCGTTTTTGCAAGAGACAGGGTGAGAAGAGGAATAGTCCAGATAGCTGTGAGAGTCAGTAGGCTTATAGTAGATATCAGTGGATAAGCTGTCTCCAGAGACAGAGACAGAAAGATCTAGAAAGGGGAGGGAGGTGTCGGAAATAGACCAGGTAAACTTGAGGGCAGGGTGAAAGTTGGAGGCAAAGTTAATAAAGTCAACGAGAAGTGGAGAAAGCATTGTTGTTGTGGTGTTGTCATGACAGCGTTTTTAAATCTCTCCGTTTACCCCGTCACACTACAATGGATATTAGGCGTTTTCAGATTTATTCACTCTGGAGACCGTTTATGAAAATCTCCGTTTTCGGGGGATGAAAATGCCGTTTCAGTGTGGACAGAAGGTCAAAATGAAGAGAAAAAGCTTCATTTTCAAAATTACCTGGCGTACCCTCAAGGCAGAGGCTAATAGACTCATAATTAGTCAGGGCCTGATGGGATATGGGAAGAAGGCAGGAGTTTGAAGCTGGGAAGGAAAATAGATCAGCCATGATGAAATGGTGGAGCAGACTTGATGGGCCAAATAGCCTAATTCTGCTCCTATATCTTATGGTCTTGTGGTCTATTCCCTGTGCTACAATTTCTCTAGTTTTGCCTTCTGTGTATCAGCTTTCATTCTCTGGATCAATGGCAGTGTTAATGTGAGGCGTATGCTGAGCCACAAAGTTAGACACTAATTTGCTGCTGATGACCCAGAGCTTCCAATAGAAGCCCAGTTTAAATATTCTAATAAATCTGCCCCATTTAGTACAAGAGTAGTCCCCTTCAGCACAGAAGAGATAAGCCAGGATGGTGAGAGGTGGTCAATTCTACCAATAGTATCGTGAATTAACACATCTGTGAAGGGTCGATTGGTGAGCATGTGGTCAGGTGTACTTTCTCCCATTAGTTGGCTACAGACTTCAGTAATTAAATACTGCCAAGACTGGAAATCTGATATTAGACAAAGAAGATATATAACCAAACATACCAGATTGTAGACTGGCATCCAGGTAAACAAATCGTAAATGAATGTCAAAAACACAGTAGATCCTGCAGATGCTGGTAATCCAGAGCAACACACAAAACATGCAGGGAGAGTTCAGCAGGTTAGGCAGCATCACGTTTCCTGATGAAGAGTCTCGGCCCAAAATGTCCACTGTTTCCAGAGATGCTGTCTGACCCGCCGTGGTCCTCCAGCATTTTGTGTGTGTTGCTCCACACTTAAGTCAAAGGCAAGATTACTGTCATCTGCACAAGTACATGTGTGCACAGGTACAATGAAAACATAGAAACATAGAAAACCTACAGCACAATACAGGCCTTTCGGTCCACAAAGCTGTGCCGAACATGTCCTTACCTTACAACTACCTAGGCTTACCCGTAGCCCTCTATTTATCTAAGCTCCATGTATCCACCCAGGAGGCTCTTAAGAGGCCCTATCGTTTCCGCTTCCACCGCCGCTGCCAGCAGCCCATTCCACACACTCACCACTCCTTGCGTTAAAAACTTACCCCTGACATCTCCTCCGTACCTTCTTCCAAGTACCTTAAAACTGTGCCCTCTCATGCTAGCCGTTTCATCCCTGGGAAAAAGCAACTGACTATCCACACGATCAATACCTCTTATTATCTTGTACACCTCTATCAGGTCATCTCTCATCTTCCGTCGCTCCATGGAGAAAAGGCCGAGTTCACTCAACCTATTCTCATAAGGCATGCTCCCCAATCCAGGCGACATCCTTGTAAATCTCCTCTGCACCCTTTCTACGGTTTCCACGTCCTTCCTGTAGTGAGGTGACCAGAATTGAGCACTGTACTCAAAGTGGGGTCTGACCGGGGTCCTATATAGCTACAACATTACCTCTTGCTCTTAAACGCAATCCCACGATTGATGAAGGCCAATACACCGTATGCCTTCTTAACCACGGAGTCAACCTGCGTAGCAGCTTTGATTGTCCTATGGACTGGGACCCCAAGATCCCTCTGATCCTCCACACTGCCAAGAGTCTTACTATTAATACTATATTCTGCCATCATATTTGACCTACCAAAATGAACCACCTCACACTTATCTGCATTGAACTCCATCTGCCACTTCTCAGTCCAGTTCTGCATCCTATCAATATCCCGCTGTAACCTCTGACAGCCCTCCACACTATCCACAACACCCCCAACCTTTGTGTCATCAGCAAACTTACTAACCCATCCCTCCACTTCCTCATCCAGGTCATTTATGAAAATCACAAAGGGTAGGGGTCCCAGAACAGATCCCTGAGACACACCACTAGTCACCAGCCTCCATGCAGAATATGACCTGTCTACAACCACTCTTTGCCTTCTGTGGGCAAGCCAGTTCAGGATCCACAAAGCAAAGTCCCCTCGGATCCCATAAGCCTTGCTGAAATCCATATGCACTACACCTACGGCTCTACCTTCATGAATGTGTTTAGTCACATCCTCAAAAAATTCAATCAGGCTCATAAGGCACGACCTGCCTTTAACCTGCAGCAGCATCACAGGCAGAGAGCATCACTTAAGCAGTATTCACAGGGAAACATAAGTTAAAGACTCTTTTCACGAGAAAAAAACATACTTATAACAAAAAAAAATCAAAGAACCTTTTAGTGAAAAGTGGTCGTAGTGTTGCTGGGCTGTAGTGATCCGGGTTGTGCAGATTGGTTCAAGAACTGAATAGTTGAAGGGAAGTAGCTGCCTTGAACCTATGACATGGGACTTCAGGCTTCTATACCTCCTGCCTGCTGGTAGCTGCGAGAAGGTGGCATGGCCAGGATGGTAGGGCGTTTCGTTTGTAGGTGTTGCTTTCTGGAGACAGTGCCTCCAGTAGATACTACCAATAGTGGGGAGAGATGTGCTCATGACGTATTGGAAAAAGTCCACTACTCTCTTCAGATACTTACATTCCTGCACATTTGAACTGCTGTGCCAGATAATGATGCAGCCAGTCCGGATACTTTCAACAGTAGCTCCATAGAAGTTTATTAATGCTTTCAATGGCAAGCTGAACCTCCTTAGCCTCCTAAGAAAGTATTGACATTGCCGCAATTTCCTCATGAATGCATCGCTGTGCAGTGCCCAGGACAGGTCATCTTAGCTTTTGAATTTGATTGACATTGAATGTTGTGGCAGCACTCAACTAGGAATCTGAACTTTTTCCGGTAAGTGACTCACTGCCAGCTGTAATTTGTTCAACGGTGAAATTTCTATGGCATAAGAGCAATCATGCATGCCAAAAGAATAGAGTGGGGGCTGAGCATGCAGTCTTGAGGTGCACCTGTGTGGACTGTCAGCAAGGAGGAGATGTCAGAATCAGGTTCATTATCAGTGACCTACAGATTGTCATGAAGTTTGTTTTTTTGTGCAGCAGTGCAGAGAAATACTTAAAAGTCACAATAAAAAATAAACAAACGAGTCATACAAAAAGGAGCAAACAGAGAAGTAGTGTCCGTGGATTCATGGTCCATTCAGGAATTTGATGGCGGAGGGGAATGTGCTATTCCTAAAACATTGACTATGTGTCTTCAGGCTTCTGTACATCCTCCCCGATGGCAGTAATGAGAAGAGAGCATGTCCTGGGTGGTGGGGGTCCTTAGTGTTGGATGCCACCTCTTTGAGCTGGCTTTTTAAATGTCTTTAATATGGATGTCTTTAAAACGAACGTCTTAAAAATATCCTCAATGGTGGGGAGTCTGGTGCCCATCATGGGGCTGGCTCAGTTTACAACTTCCTGCACCTTTTTCCAATCCGGTGCAGTGGCCCCTCCTTACCAGATGCTGTTGCAACCAGTCAGAATGATCTCTGTGGTATATTTATGGAAACTCATTAGTTTTCGGTGATATACCAAATCTCCTCAAACTCCTAACGAAATATAGCCACTGGTGTGCCTTCTTTGTAACTGCATCGATATGTTGGGCCCAGGATAAGTCTTCAAGAGATGTTGCCACCCAGGAACGTGAAGCTGTCCACCCTTTCCACTGCTGATCCCTCGATGAGGACCGGTGGGTGTTGCATCAACCTCCCCTGCCTGACCAAACTGACTGACAGCTGCTGATAAAGATGACAAGTATCCCGTTGTGGAGAGAGGTACAGAGACCTGGGCCTTGAAATTTGATGAAGAGTTTGGATGGGATGTCAATGAACAGCAGTCTGACATATGAGTTCCTGATGTCCAGATGGATCAGACCAGCTGAGAGCCAGAGAAACTGCATCAGCTGTTGACCTTTTGTAATGATGGTAGGCAAATTAAAACAGATACCAATCATCTCTGGGACTGACATTTGTACCATAACCAACCTCTAAAACAGGGGCTCCCAACCTAGGATCTAAGGACCCCTTGTTTAATGGCATTGGTCCATGACATGAAAAAGGTTGGGAGCCCCTGCTCCGAGAAGCACTTCATTATTGTTGATGTAATTGATACATAACAGGAGTTATTGAGGCATGTAACTCTGCTCTTCGTGGACACCAGTTCAATCAATGCCCTCTTGAAGAAGATATGAACCTTAGAATACAGAAGCGAGAGGTCTGTAAATTTTCCAGCCAGGTTAGTCTGCATAGAGCTTTAGTACTTGCCCAGGTACATCACCTGCAGCAAAAGACTTTCATCGATTCATTCTCTTGAAGGATGAATTAAATTCTATCATGTATGCCATACTGTGGACTAATTCCCTGTTAACCAAATACTCCAGACTACAACATACATCAGACGATCAGCTGGACTCATAAGACCATAAGATATAGGATCAGAGGTAGGCCATTTGGCCCATTGAGATTGCTCCACCAATTCATCACGGGTGATCCAATTTTCCTCTCAGCCCTAATCTCCTACCTTTTCCCCCGTGTTCCTTCCTGCCCTGACCAATCAAGAATCTATCAATCTCTGCCTTAAATATGCATAAAGACTTGGCCTCCACAGCTGCCTGTGACAAAGAATTCCACAGACTCACCACTCTCTGGCTAAAGAAATTCCTCCTCATCTCCATTCTAAAATTGTCATGGTCCGGTCCGTGAAGTCCACATTCCAGTTCACGGTCCAGCCCATGGACTCTGGACTCCGGGTCTTTCGGCTGTCCCTTGTTTCAGTTGGGCTTAATCATAGGCACCTGATGCTCGTCTTGGAGCTGGGAATATAAGTGGCCCTGGGTTTGAGTGTGGGTGCTGGTTTGTCTTGTCAGTATCCCGTCCTCGGCCTCCGTGGGGTAAATCAGGCCATCTTTGCCGTTACCCTGCGATTGGACTGTTCCCTTCTCTTCCTCTTCCTTCTGAAGCCTTGCCTGTTTCGCTGTCAAGTTCTACTACTGGAGCGAGACCAGAGCCTTGCTGTGTCAAGATAGGAAACTGTCTATCGTTGTTGGGAACTGTCTCTGTGTCCATGCCTTCGCTAGGTAGTTCTGGCTGTTTGCCGCTACCTTGTGTTGAGAACCATCTCTGTATAATCACCTTCGCTAGGTAGGTCTGGTCATTTGCCGCTACCTTGTGTTGAGAACCATCTCTGTATAATCGCCTTCACTAGGTAGGTCTGGCCGTTTGCCGCTACCTTGTGTTGGGAACCATCTCGTTGTGTTCAACATTCTGTATATGAGTCCCAGCCCTATGTACTGTTCCCAATGGGGGTTCCTGGCTCTGTGTTCTATATATGAGTCCCGGCCCTACGTCCTGTTCCCAAGGAGGGGTCCTGGCTCTGTGTTCCATGTCCCTGTGTTCCTGTCTCTCTCAAGTCCAAGGCTCCATGTTCCCATGCTCTAGACCAAGGCTCCGAGCGCCCAGTCCTCATTCAAGGCTTCAAGGTTCCTGTCTCCCAAGACCATGTCATGTCTTCACCTAGCTCCGGAGTCCGAGCCCGAGTCAAGACCCAGGTTCTGGGTCCTTGTCCAGTATCTGGCTCAGACTCCAAGCCCAGGCTCCTAGTTCCAAGTTCCTTGTCCTGGTCCTGCTTTCCTAGCCAAGTCCTAGCCCAAGTCTGAATTCCTGTCCTAGCTCCTAGTCTGTGTCCTGTCCTGTCCCTAAGCCTAGTCCAGTCCAGTTCCTAGTACTTCAGTGTCTGTGTCTTCCATTTGGGTCTGCCATCAAAGCCCACCTTATGACAAAAGGGACGTCCTTCTATTCTGAGGCTGTGTCCTCTGGCTGTAGACTCTCCATCCTCTCAACATCCACTCTTTTGAATCCTTTCACCATTTGATACCTTTTAATGAGATCACCCCTCATTCTTCTGAATTCCAGTCAATACAGACCCAGAGCCATCAAACCCTCTTCATATGACAAGCTGTTCAATCCTGGAATCATTTTCGTGAACCTCCTTTGAACCCTCTCCAGTTTCAGCATATCTTTTATATGTTAAGGGACCCATACACAACACTCCAGGTGAGACCTCACCAGTTCTTTATAAAGTCTCAACATTACATCCTTGCTTTTATATCCTAGTGCTCTTGAAATGAATACTAACATTGTATTTACTTTCCTCACCACAGACTCAACCTGCAAATTAACCTTTAGGGAATCCAGCGCAGGGACTCCCACATCCTTTTGCACCTCAGTTTTCTGTATTTTACCTCCATTTAGAAAATTGTCAACCCTTTCATTTCTTCTACCAAAGTGTATGACCATACACTTCCCGACACAGTATTCCATCAGCTATTTCTTTGCCCATTCTCCTAATTTGTTTAAGTCCTTCTATAGCCTCTCTACTTCCTCAAAACTACCTGCCCCTCCACCTATCTTTGTATCGTCCACAAACTTTGCAACAAACCCATTATTTCTGTCATCCAAATCTTCGACATATAATGTAAAAAGAATCGGTCCCATCACAGATCACTGAGGAACACCACTAGTAAATGGCAGCCAGTCAGAAAAGGGTCCCTTTCTTCCTACTCTTTGTCTCCTGCCAATCAGCCACTGTTTTATCCATGCTGGAATCTTTCCTGTAATACCATGCTTATTAAGCAGCCTCATGTGTGACACCTTGTCAAAAGCCCTCTGAAAACCCAAGTACACAACATCAATCAATTCTGCTTTGTCTATTCTGCTTGTTATTTCTTCAAAGAATTCCGACAGATTTGTCAGGCAGGATCTTCCCATTCTGAAAACCATGCTAACTACAGCCTATTTTATCATGTGGCTCCAAGTACCCTGAAACCACATCCCTAATAATCGACTCCAACATCTTCCCAACCACCAAGGGCAGACTAACTGGCCTATAGGTTCCTTTCTTCTACTTCTCTCCCTTCTTGAAGAGTAGAGTAACATTTGCAATTTTCCAGTCTTCTGGAACCATTCCAGAATCTTTTGATTCTTGAAAGAACAATACTATTGCCGCCACAATCTCTTCAGCCACCTCTTTCAGAACTCTGGGGTGTATACCATCTGGTCCAGGTGACTTATCTAAGTTAAGATCTTTCAGCTTCCCAACAACTTTCTCCATAGTAATGGCAACTTCACATACCTTCATGCCCCCGACACATGAAACTTCCACCATACTACCAGTGTCTTCCACAGTGAAGACTGATGCAAAATACTTTTTCAGTCTGTCCACCATTACTACCTCTCCAGCATCATTTTCCAGCGGTCCGATATCCATTCTCATCTTTCTTTTACATTTTATGTATCTGAAGAAATTTTCAGTATCCTCTTTAATATTATTGGCTTGCTTACTTTTGTATACCATCTTTACCTTCTTAATGACTTTTTTAGTTGCCTTCTGTTGCTTTTTAAGGTCTTCCCAATCTAACTTTCTGCTAATTTTGTTCTATTATATGCACTCTCTTTAGCTTTTATGCTGGCTTTGACTTCTCTTGTTTGCCTTGGTTGTGTCATCATTCCTTAAGAATACTTCTTCCTCTTTGGGATGTATATATTCTATGCCTTCCAAATTGCTTCCAGAAACTCCACCATTGCTGCACTGCTGTCATCCTGCCAGTGTTCTTTACCAGTCAATTTTGTCCATCTCCTCTCTCAAGCCTTTGTAATTTCATTTGCTCGACTATAATACTGATACATCTGACTTTAGCTTTTCCTTCTCAAATGTCAGGGTGAATTCAATCATACTATGATCACTTACCCCTAAGGGTTCTTTTACCTTAAGCTCTCTAATCAATTCTGGTTCATTGCACAACACCCAATTCAAAGTAACTGATCCTTCAGTGGACTCAACCACGAGCTGCTCTAAAAAGCCATCTCGTAGGCACTCTAGACATTTCTCCTCCTGTAATCCAGCACCATCATGATTTTCCCAAACTACCTGCACATTGAAGTCCAGCATGACTATTATAACTTTGCCCTTTTGGGCTGCATTTTCTATCTCCCACTGTAATTTGTACGCTACATTCTTAGGGGTTTAGGGATTTGTTTAGGGGTCTGTATAAAACTGGCATCAGGGTCTTTTTACGTTTCTTAGCTCTATCCACAATGATTCAACATCTTCTGACCCTACGTCAGCTCTTTCTAATGATTTGATTTCATATTTTACCAACACAGCCATGCCATCCTTTCTGCCTTCCTGCCTATCTTTTCAGTACAATGTTTAACCTTGGACATTAAGCTCCCAGCTAAAATCTTCTAGCCCTCATACCTGCCAATCTGCAACTGTGCTGCAGGTTCATCTACCTTACTCTGTATACTGCGAGCATTCAAATAAAACATCTTCAGTTCTGTACTCACCCTTTTCGATTTTGTCTGCCTTTTATGTTGAAACTCATCCTGTTGACTGCAATTTTGCCCTGTCAATGGCTTCTCCTCACTACACGTTGCCTCTGTTTGTAAAGCAGCTACCTCATCTTCAGCACTAATATTCGCCTTTCCTACAATGCTTGTT
Organism: Mobula hypostoma; assembly: GCF_963921235.1. Taxonomy (NCBI): domain Eukaryota; kingdom Metazoa; phylum Chordata; class Chondrichthyes; order Myliobatiformes; family Myliobatidae; genus Mobula; species Mobula hypostoma. The sequence goes on from NC_086115.1 coordinate 22,749,577, forward strand.
GCATTGAAATATACACAGCTCGGGGCACTAGTCGCACCATGCTCAATGTTTTGATTCCTAACTTTGTCTGAGGTCTTACCAACATCTGCCTCCACAACCTCTCCATTAACTGTTCTGGCATTCTGCTTCCCAACCCCCTGCAAGCCTAGTTTAAACCAAACCATGCAGCACCAGCAAACTTTCACGCTAGAATACTAGTCCCCCTCCAGTTCGGGTGCAAACTGTCCCTTCTGTATAGGTTCCACCTTCCCTAGAAGAGAGTCCAATGATCCAAAAATCTTATGCTCTCCCTCTTACAGCAACTCCTTAACTATGTATTGAACTGTATAATCTTCCTAGTTCTGGCCTCACTAGCAAGTGGCATGGATAGCAATTCTGAGATCACAACCCTGAAGGTCCTGCCCTTTAACTTAGCACCTAACTCCCTGAACTCCCTATGCAGAATCTCATCACTTGTCTTACCCATATCATTGGTACCTACATGAACCATGATTTCAAGCTGTTCACCTTCCCAGTTAAGAATGCTGAGGACATGATCCAAGACATCCCAGACCCTGGCACCTGGGAGGCAACATACCATCTGGGGATCTCATTGTCACCCAGCAAACCTCCTGTCCATTCCCCTAACAATGAACCCCCTATCACCACAGTATTCCTCTTCTCCCCACTTCCCTTCAGAGTCATAGACACAAACTCACAGCCAGACCACTGTGACTTTCCTCTGTTAGGTCAACCCTCCACACCCCCAACAGTATCCAAAGTGATATACTCTGCACTGGCTCCTTAACCCTCTTCCCCCTTCCCGCCTGTCACCCAGTTTCTTGTGTCCTGCACCTTGGGTGAAACTACCTCTCTACATGTACTATCTATCACCCCTTTAGCCTCCCGAATGATCCAGAATTCATCCAGTTCCAGCTCCATCTTTTTAATGCGGAGTGTTAGAAGCTGTAGCTGGATACATTTCTTGCAGTTGTAGTCGTCAGGGAGACTGGAGGTCTCCCTGCCTTCCCACATCCCACAAGAGAAGCATTCAACTACCCTACCTATCATTCCCACTGTTATAGAACCCTTGAGAAAGTGAGATACTACATTAACATCATATTTCTCTATTCTTACAACTCACGAGAGGGCATAGTTTTAAGGTGCTCGGAAGTAGGTATAGAGGAGATGTCAGCTGTAAGTTTTTTTATACAGAGAGTGGTGAGTGTGTGGAATAGGCTGCCGGCGGCTGTGGTGGAGGCGGAAACAATAGGGTCTTTTAAGAGACTCCTGGATGGGTGCATGGAACTTAGAAAAATACAGGGCTATGGGTTAGCCTAGGTAGTTCAAAGGTAAGGGCATGTTCGACACAGCTTTGTGGGCCAAAGGGCCTGTATTCTGCTGTAGGTGTTCTATGTTTCTATGTTTCATAGTCTTCTTTTTCACCATTAACTCTAACTTTAATATTATTTGTTTGATCAGCATCAATTTACTTAAACTCTATTATTCTAACTGCAAAAATACATTCCTGGTGTTATCAAGTTGGTAAAATATTACATCTCCATGTTATTGGAGAAAAAGGACCCTCCCACCACCCAGGACGTGCCCTCTTCTCACTGTTACTGTTGGGAAGGAGGTACACACTCAGTGATTCAGGAACAGCTTCCTCCCCTCTGCCATCCGACTCCTAAATGGAAATTAAACCCATGAACACTACATCACTACTTTTAATTTCTTTTCTTTTGCATTACTTATTTTAACTTATCAATTTAATCAACATAAATATACTTACTGTAATTCAGTATTTTTCTCTATATTTATCACCTATTTCATTGTACTGCTGCCATAAAGTTAACAAATTTCACGACAAATGCTAGTGATATTAAACCCGATACTGATTCTGATTCTGTTAACTTGGCCATAGTCAGTTCTTGTGGTGTTGAGTTGGGGCCTTATTCAGTCTTGTTTTTTGTTGCCAATATTGATCCTGATGATTTTAGTTTTGTTCTTGATGGTTCCTGTTTCACCAACTCAGCTCCCTCTCATCTCAGTGTCAGTCATAATGATGTAAGATCGAGACTAGATTCTAGAGCTTCCAAGTTCACTAATGACCTCAGCTTGGTTCACGTTTTCATACTTGGTTCTTGTCTGTACATTGTTTGCCCTCATCACAACTCAGCTAATAGTTCATAAAAAGGCAAAAAAAATTCTGGGAAGAATTCAGTACGTTGAGCAGCATCTTTGAATGCAAAAGGATGGTTGATACTTTGGGCTGAAGCCCTACATTGGGACTGAGGGGTTAATGGGAAGGTAATGAGTATATAGAAGAGAGAGGAAGGTGTTAGATAAAGGCTGGTATGTGGAACCAGATGATGGTGGACGATGATGGCCAGATAGAGCCACATAGGGGACTGTAGTGAGTCCAGGTAATAATGGGGGTGGAGAGGGGTGTAGAAGGAGAACAAAGGGACAAGGATCCTAAGTGGATTGATGGGTGTGGGAAAGGAACACTGTGTGGTGTGGGCTATATAAAACTGTAAAATTAATCTTCATGCCAATGATGTGCAGTTCTTCTGGTTTAAAGAATTGACAGGACATACGTCCAGAATCACAGGAGATACAATACTTACCCCTTCATTTCCTCGCTCACCAGCATCCAGGGAGTTAATCTGCCTTTCCAGCTAAGTCAGAGATTCATATAAACCTCTTCCAGTTTGGTCTGTTGCACTTAGAGCTCATGATGTGGCCTCCGTGACATTGGTGAGATCAAAGGTAGATGAGGCACCTGTTTTGCAGTGGCCATTCCAGCTGCAACTATTTCAACTCCTCTTCCATTCCCACACAAACCTGTCTGTCCTCATCCACGAAGGGACTACACATAAACTAGAAAAAGTGTACCTCATATTCTGCTTGGTAGCTTACAGCTCACACCCATTGGCACAATATTGAATTGTCCAAACACTCAAAAGAACCCTTGCTTTGATTAGGGTTCTCCTGACTGTTTGGAATAATCATCTCTCTATAAACCAATGTCCTCACAGGCAGTATGGGGTGAGACCACAACGATGAATCGACATCCCTCTGCAAGCCCAATGAGTCCTTTCACATTAAAGTATGTCCTGCTATCACCTATTGACATACGAGGAATCTCTTGTTCTGCTAAGAGGATTCTGACTGTTGTGGCTTTTGTAGTACCTTCAGAATATTAATTCTATTGATGAATGGAAATTTGGACTAACAGTCTATGACAGCGAGATCCCGTTCTCTGTTGTGTGAACAAATATGATCTCACAGAATGCCATAACTTTAATGACATTTCAATAGATGTGACCTCTTCTTGTGAACTTTTTGTACTTCAGGCAAATTGTGCACGTCAATACCTCTTCTCTCCTCAACTTCCCTCTACATCAGGGTAGGGCCGCTAAAAGTCTCAGTCTGCATATGACCCTCATGTATCTTCTAATGTGCTTCACCTTACATCTCTTGGGGTATGAGAATTCTGGATCTGACTAACAGAATGGCATCTTCTACTGAGCCGGATCTCTGGTAACCCAGTAATCCACTGCTGATTGTGTTTGCTTACCCTTTCTCATTGATTGATTCCCATTCATTAAGAGAGCATCCATAACTTCTCTCTGTTGATAGTCCTCCCTCTAATTTTACTCTGCTTTGGTGTTGTCAGGTTTACAAGGTGACATAACTTCATACGTAGGTTCCTCATACTTACTCTGCATTGACACATGACAGTGGTGCATCTGCTCGTGCCATTTCTTTTAGAGTCCCTAAGGCAGTCCTGTTTTAACTCCCATGCTGACTGGCAACTCCTGCAATGCCACTGATGCCAAACTGTAATGGTCCCTGCTGTTCCTTTGGATTCACCGGCTGCGTGGAGAGGAGGAGACTGTTGCCTGGGCAACAGTTTGCAGTCCGCATCGTAGTGCCCTGGCTTGGGTGTCATATAGACAGCGAGGACGTACATCCATAGTTGACCTTGTCCAACAGAGCCTCCAGTATATCAATGAAACGTTAACTTTTGTCAACAATTAAGATCCTCACTGAATTTCATGTTCCAATACCCATTGTTTACTGAAGATCTACGCTGGTGTGATTGCTTCCAGGGCTGGCGTTGGTTTCCAGTGTTTTTTTTTATTTGGGTCCTTTGGATCTAGGCTTATAATGAGCATTCATTGGATTTCTCCCTCACCACTATGGAGTTCAGTCCATTCTCTACTTTACCTCAAGGGTCGGTTCTGTCTTTCACTCTACACAAATGCTCCCTGACACGCAGAGTGATTTAGGCATTTTTTGCTTTTGCATGATACCACCAATGCATCTTTAAACAGAATATAGAGCTCCAGTGAATGACGCAGTTTCGTACTGACAAAATTGTACACATAAACTCAACATTTTACAGTACCTCTCTATTTAATTTTTCACTATTTACTGTCAATTTTTCACCTATTTATGATGTTTCATCACACCACACAATCCAGTTTCTGGGAATACAAGTTTCTTGCTGAGCTTATATTTGCAATATGATCCTTCAATCCTGCCACCTGTGATTCCAGTGAAATTCACTGGGTACATTGGTGCTTGAGAAAGAATTGCAAGCAGGTCTCATGGGATTCTATTGACTTGGTTTTGTTCTTTAATAACAGCAGCAGCAGAGGTAACAAAAACTTGCATTAATAGCAAGATTTAAACATAGCAAAATGTCTCAAGTTATTTCATAGGAGCATCTCAACAAAACGGTAAATCACCAAGTTGACCTTTGTGGATTATGTAAATTCAGAGATAAAGGACATTTAACCATTCTTACAAAAGTAATAAAAATTTACCTCGGAGTCTAATATTGTCATTCTGGTGGGGGGGGGGAGGAATACAGGCTGTCCCTGATTTGTGAACACTTGACTTACCGATATCTTTAAATACAGTGCCTTGAAAAAGTATTCAGCTGCCACAACTATTTTCACATTTTACTGTCTCACGTTCTAAATTTAAAATATATTGTATTAGGATTTTTGTAGCTAATCTACAAAATATCATGTCAAATCAAATGAAAAGTTCCAAAACCTGTCAGCAATTTACTAAAAATTTTAAAAAAAATTGCGAAGCCGAAAATTGTATCCATCCCCTTTATGATCACTAAGCTAACTCTCCTCAAGCATAATATACTTAAGTCACACCTCACGATCAGGTGTGGGTAAGCGTGCCCAGTGAGGGTCACCAGTTGGGGAAAAAAACAGACACAAAATGCTGGAGGAACTCAGCAGGCCAGGCAGCATCAATGGTAAAGAGTACAGTCGACGTTTTGGGCCGAGACCCTTCATCAGGATTGGGGAAAAAAAGATGAGGAGTCAGAGTAAGAAAGTGCCGGGGGAGGGGGGGGTGGCGGTAAGAGGAGGAGAGGAAGATATACAAGGTGATAGTTGGGAAGTTGATTGGTGAAAGAGATACAGGGTTGGAGAAGGGGGAGTCTGATAGGAGAGGACAGAAGACCATGGAAGAAAGAAAAGGGGGGAGGAGTACCAGAGGGAGGAGATAGGCAGGTCAGGGGGTAAATTAAGAGATGGAAAGGGAAATGGTAGAATGGTGAAGGAGAGGGGGAGGGAACGACACTTCACCTGTAAGTCTGTTGGGGTCATTTGCTATATCCAGTGCTTCTGGTGAGGCCTCCTGTATATTGGTGAGATCTGACAGAGATTGGGAACTGTTTCGCTGAGCACCTATGCTCCATCTGCCATAAAAAGTGGCCTCCCAATGGCCACCCATTTTAATTCCTCTTCCCATTCCCATTCCGACATGTCACTCCATGGATGGCCTCCTCTTCTGTCACATTGAGGTCACTCTCAGGTTGGGGGTGCAATACATTTGGGTAGGTTCCAACCTGATGGCATGAACATCGATTTCTCGAACTTTTGGTAATGCCCTCTCCCCACCTTCACCAATCCTCATTCCCTTATCCCTCTCTCACCTTACCTGTCTAAGACCTCCCTCTGGTGCTCCTCCTTCTTTTTTTTTTCTTCCATAACCTTCTGTTCTCTCGTATCAGATTCCCCCTTCTCCAGCCATGAATGTCTTTCACCAGTCAACTTCCCAACTCTTTACTTCACCCCTCCCCCAGTTTCACCTATCACCTTGGGGTTCTTACTCAGACTCCTCGTCTTTTTTCCAGTCCTGATGAAGGGTCTTCACCTGAAATGTTGACTGTGCTTTTTTCCATAGAACCTACCCGGCCTACTGAATTCCTCTAGCATTTTGTCTGCAGATTCTCCCTTGTCTGTGAGACGGTAAGCAACAACAGCACGTTAGCGCAAAGGGGTTTTATTTAGTTTTTGTGTGTGCCATACTCAGCCAGAGCCTCGGTGACCACTTTCTCCAGTGGTTGTCTTGGAGGAAAGATTCTGTGAGTGGTCCCCCACGTCTTTCTTACAGCGCAGTGTTTTTTTTTACGATGCTGAGTTGTGAGCTTGACACTCAACCCAGCACGGATGGAAAGCGTGCCCGGGAGCGGCCCGACTGGATTCGAACTCGGCAACCTTCGCTCCAGAGTCCAGCGCTGATGTCACTGCGCCACTAGCCGGCCTATCTAGTGCCAGGAGGAAAAAGGGCAAAAACTGCCCAAGAGTTGTGAAGAAGAAAAACATATTTACAAGTAGGCAAATGAAAAATAAATATACACGTCCAAAAATTTACAAATATAGAGGCTTTCTCCACAACACACTTCATCTTCAACTTTCCAATATAGGTTTCTCCCGCCATCCGAAGGTACAGCGTTCCTATGAAACGGTTCGTAAGCCGAAATGTCGTAAAGCAAAGAAGCAATTACCATTTATTTATATGGGAAAATTTTGTGAGCATTCGCAAACCCAAAAATAACCTACCAAATCATGCCAAATAACACATAAAACCTAAAATAACAGTAAGATATAGTAAAAGCAGGAATGATATGATAAATACACAGCCTATATAAAGTAGAAATACTTCTCTACAACGATTGCCTGCACAGATCTCCGTAGCGAAAATCTCACGCAAGCGCTCTCGGCAGAAAATCTCACGCAAGCGCTGTTGGCATAAACGCGCTCTCCAGTAACCTTTAAACTATGAAGCTGCCAAATCTACCAAATAACACGTAAAAATACACAGCCCATATAAAGTAGAAATAATGTATGTACAGTGCAGTATCACTTACTGGAATTGGGAAAACAGCGCCGAGCACACTGATGGTGCTGTGTTAGACTGAGTCGTCGCAGGCTGGGTGGTGCAGTGGCCCCCACCCCCTCCGGGCCGCCGACCCGATACATTGCCGCGAAGAACACACATCGTTAAGAAAAAAGCCAAAATAAACATGCTAATTAATTACGTGCTAGGCGGCACCTAATTAATTAGCATGTTTATTTCGGCTTTTTTCTTAAAGATGTGCTGTGTGCCTCCTGGCTACCGCTGCGTTCTTTGTGAATCGGTACAGTATCTGTCCAGGGCCTGGGAGTTGTGTTGGTGGGACACGGGGGTGTCATCTCATCGTCGATCAGGGCAGGCAGCTCATCTTCCCCTATGACTGCCCACCTCGATGTCGAAGGTCGAGGTTCATCGTCTGCTGTGGCTGATGTCGAAGGCTTGCTTGACTGCTGAGCCTCGCGCATTTTTCTATCATACAATTGTTTGTAAGCACTCAAACCATCCTGCAAATATCCCCTAAACCTACATACCCTTTCAAAATTAAAGTCATACTTTATCATTGCAGTGAAAACCTCACGCAGTTGCTTCACTTTCTGCATTTGGTTTCGATTGTTATCCTTTCCTCTTCCAATTGCATCAGCTCTTCATCTATCAGTTCTTGGTCATGGGATGCCAAAACCTCTTCAACATCATCTTCGTCAACTTCCACAAGCCAAACTCACTTTGTCCTTGCTTCATTCACCACGATCGAAATGCTTAATTATGTCTAGTTTTACGCTAAGTGTAACATCCTTACTCTTTCATGCTTTTCCGACACCTTAGAACTGATCTTGCTAACGGCTGCTCAATGCAACATGTTTCAGCAATGCCGTTCCGAATCTGGGGCACAGCGGCTACTCGGGGCGCGCGCTACCTTTTATCGCGCGCTGATTTTTTCGAGCACTGATTTTTTATCGCGCGCTGCTTTTCTTTGTAACAGTGAAAACACCTTCTGAAAGTGAAAACAGGGTACTAATGTAGGTCTTTCGTAACAGTGAGGTTTCGTAAAGCGAACGTTTGAAAAGCGGGGAACACCTGTATAACTATCCACCAACCTCCAACCCTCTCTAGCAAAGCCAGACTGAGGGTTTAAATCTGCCTCCGTCAGGCCTAAAAGGACCAGGAAATTTTACTGTGGTCTGAGGTTGGGGCGGTGGCGGGGGGGGGGGACGATCACATGACTAGACCATAATAATTATTTCAGATACATAAATGGAACACTTCAAACAAGGATTCTAACATGCTACAATGCTATTACACAACAAATGTCTTGGTTAAACCCATAGATCAGTGTCCACATGCTCATATAAATATGAAAGAATAGTGCATCCCCACCAGTGGTGTTGCTTGCATAAGTGTATTGTGCCTGCTCCCACGAACCCAGGCATTATAATACGACGCTCCAAACTGTCCTTCGGGTCTTTTAGGGCCGTTCTGCTGTCTACAAACTGATGTAACGGTGTCAGTGAAAATAAATGAAACTGTTTGGAATGCCTGTGTCTAGAGTCCTTATTTTTATGAGTTATAAGCCAGTAGAGCACATTAACTGAAGGGATTGCTTTGATTAGCCAAGCCAGCAATTGTTTTACAGTTGGAGCGTGTAAATGGTGAACTCCAAAAACTGCAGGATGGGGTGGGGGGCATCGTGTGGGAACTACTGGGGAAACTAGACCAGGGACAGAATGAGAAGGAGTGACTAACCAGACAAAGGGGCAAGGTTAGCGGGAGAAGTAGCATTACCACCCTGTTCTGTCACACCTAACCAACTCACACAATTTGTTAATGTAGAAAATTGGAGGATCAATTGTTTTCAATGAATGCATGAGAATAACTACCCCCTCTGTTTGTAAGATCCAAAAATAATCAGAATTAGGTTTATTATCACCAGCCTGTATAGTGAAATCTGTTAACTTAGCAGCAGTAGTACAATGCAATACATGATGATATAGAAGGAAAAAAAAGATGTAAAATGATTACAGTAAGTATATATATGCATATTAATTAGTTGGATTAAAAATAGTGCAAAACAGAAATAATAAAAAAAGTAAGGTAGTGTTTATGGGTTCAATGTCTATTTAGGAATTGGATGGCAGAAGTGAAGAAGCAGTTCCTGAATCAATTAGTGTGAGCCTTCAGGCATCTGTACCTCCATCCTGACAGTGACAATGTGAAAGTGGGCATGTCCTGGGTGATGGGGGTCTTTAATGATGGATGTTGACTTCCTGAGGTGCCGCCCCGTGAAGATGTTTTGGATAATACAGAGGCTAGTACTCAAGATGGAGCTGACTAAGTTTACAGCTCTCTGTAGTTTCTTTTGGTCTTGTGCAGTAGCCACCCCACCCCCCTCCCCCACATACCCAACTATAATGCACCCTGCAAGGATGCTCTCCATAGTACATCTATAGAAGTTTTTGAGTGTTTTAGCTGAAAAACCAAATCTCTTCAAACTCCTAATGAAATATAGCCACTGTCTTGCACTCCTTATAGCTCCATCAATATGTTGGGACCAGGTTAGATCCTCAGAGAACTCGACACCCAGACTCTTGAAATTGCTCACTCTCTCCACTTCTGATCCTTCCATAAGGATTGGTTCATGTTCCCTCATCTTCTGCTTCCTGAAGTCCCCAATCAGCTCTCTGGTCTTGCTGACGTACGGTAAATTTTCAACAGAACAAACCAAAATGAAGACAAAAGAGCATTCAAGATAAGTCAGGGAAATGATAATCAAAAAGCACAAATCTGGGTAAGGGTACAAGACCATCTCAAAGGAACTGAACTACCTCAAGCTCAGGGCAGTCCATCATGAAAAAGTGGAAAAAATATGATAAAGTCACATTGCCTAGGTCAGGACATCCCTCTAAACTTAGTGGCCGTGGAAGAATAGTAGTTGTAAGAGAGGCTACTGTGACACCAATAATCACTGAGTACACAGCAGAAGTCAGTGGCTGCAACTGGAGATGAAATTCATGGCCCCACAATCTCCAAGGCCTTGCACAAGAGGGTATTTATGGAAGAGTGGCAAGGAAGAAGTCCCGGCTAAAAACAAAAAAATGCGTACCCTTGTCTGCAAAGAACTTGCAAAGCAACATTTAGAATAAGGTCTTGAGGTCAGATGAGACTAAAGTGGAACTTTTTGGCCTTAACACCAAACGGTATCTGTGGCATAAATCTAATACTGTGCATTAGCCAGGTAACTCTGTCCCTACTGTAAAATATGGTGGGGGCAGCATCACGCTAAGGGGAAGCTTTTCAACAGCAGGGACTGGAAAACTGGTCAGGATTGATGAGAAGATGAATATTGTTAAATATGGAGAGATCCTGGATAAAAACCTGCTGGCCTCTGCCAAAAAGCTTAAACTGGGAAAGAAGTTGATCTTTTGGCGGGAAAACGACCCAAGCACACAGCGGCTTCAAATGAAGAAAATTGATATCCTAAAGTGGCCCAGTCAGAGTCCAGACCGCTGACCTTAACCTGATCGAACATCTCTGGCAGGGCCTTAAGACTGCAGTTCACTGCCATTCCCCAACTAACCTGGCACAGCTTGAGCAATTTTGCAAGGAGGAATGGGCAAGTATTGCTCCATCACATTCTACAAAACTAGTAGAAACTTATCCAAATCGACTTCTGACTGTAATAACCACAAGAGGTGGTTCAACTAAGTACGGAGCAAAGGGAGGTGAATACTTTTGAACTGCTGACATTCCAGTGTTTGAATTTTTAGTTTTTCCTGCTTTACAATTTTCCCTGTTTTGGGGGCTCTACTATGAAAAAGGAGCCTGTAATTCACAAATAAAAATTCTCAGTTAAACTGATTAAAATCCCAGATTATAATACTCAATCATGTGAACAAAATGTTGGAGGCTTAATACTTTCCCAAGGCACTGTACGAGCAAATGGCCGTATTATTAAATTCAAATATTCAAAATGATCAATTTAACTACTGTACGTATGTTCTTTCCTATGATTCCCCTCTCTCCCCCTCCTTTCAGCGATTATTCTTTCTTTTCAATTTTCATTCATTCATTACAATGTTGTGGGGGTTTGCTTTATTTTATATAGAGATACTAGCCCTTCCACCCCAATGAGCCCACACTGCCCCATGATACCCACGTGACCAATTAACCTACTAACACACACTATATATCTTTGGAATGTGGGAAGAAACCAGAGCACCAGGAGGAAATGCACTCAGTCACAGGGAGAACGTTGAAACTCCCTACACTCAGTGGCAGGAATCGAACCCGTGCTGCTGGCCCTGTAGTGGTATTATGCTAACTGCTACCCTACTGTGCACCCACTTTTGGTTACCATATCATGTGAATTGTGTGTATATTTCAAATTATGGACAAAATTGATTTATAGACGACTGTAAAATCAGAATTTTTTTTAAAATCTGGGGATGGCCTGCATTTAAGATTACCTCCTTTAACAACTTCAGTCAAATTGTGATGAAATTTGTGATGTTGGAATGGCTTCTGGTATACCTTGATCTTATCCAAACGTGATTTGACAAGCCTAAGGCATAAACAACTGTTATTCCTTGTATAGGAGTCAATATATTGATGTAAGAGTTTGCCAGGGTACCAAACTTGGAATATTGAAATATTGTGCTTTTGAAGGAAATTATTGTTTCTTGTCAGGGTTTATACATAATATATGTCATATCTGTGATGGATAAAATCTTGTTCTTCTCTCTCATTTATCTCACTCAAGTTTGTAGGATGAGGCTGAAAGATTTTTGACTTTAAAATTGGATCAACAAAGACACAAGGAGTCTACCATTCCAAATAATCATACATAGCCACTTGTCAGCCTGTATCTCTGCAAAACAAGCAGAAGGAAATAGACTTCCAAGGTATGAACCAAATAGTAAAGGTAATACTGCTTCCAAAATGAAATCTACCTTCACTGGCTCCAGTTTTACCTGCTGTGATCATACGAGCAAGAAGCAGGTATAGACCATTCAACCCTTGTTCCTGCTTCACCATTCAATAAAACCATGGCTGATTTTTTTCCCTACCATGCATCAACTTTCTATTCCTAGATTCCTTAAGAATGTGTACAAAAATAAATACAAAGCACTGTATTGGAGGTAAGGATGGGAAAAAGCTAGGCCTGTTGCCATGGGAACTGCCTTATTCCTCGAATACAAACAATGCACCAACAATAAAATTTTTAAGATAATGCCTGATTTCCCAGTGTAGCACCACCAGCAGATATGCGATAAACTAAACCAGTGGTCAAAAACACAGTTAAATCTACCCAATTTTAATGTATGCTTTAGAACGTGTGAGACTATAAAGCTTACCTCCTACACACAAATCCTCTAAAAATCAAGGTCAATACTACACTTCCCTCTCCAACGCTTACTGAACCTGCATTTTAACTTCCAATGATTTGAGTACAACTACACCCATCCCCCTTTCAACTTCAATGTCTCCCAGACTCTCATCCTTTAAAAAAAAATTCTGCTCTTCTACATTGTGCATCAGATTGGAAGCGTCGCAATTTTACACTTTACATTCTATCTGCTGTGCACTCAACCACTTATCTGCATCCCTTCTGTCACCATCCCCATTATAAATCCATTAGAGAATTTCCTTAGCATAACATTTGGAATACAAAAATTTACTTTGCTGGTTGAATGGATGTGGTAAGGTTGAAATGAAAAGAATTATTTACCAAGAGTTATAGTTATGTCTGTTTGTTCTTTCAGTGTGCAAATGATTTGTGAATATCACTGGCCTTACCTGAGCGTAATATTCTTTTGCATGACACTGTCAAGTGACTCTGCATGCATTGTGTAGAACCAGGTATTGAATAGAAGTGTAAAGGCAGATTAAACAAGTGAAGCACACTGAACCAAAGAATATTGTGGACATGAGCCAGACACTGCAAGTTGCTGCAGTGGGTGAGGTCCAAAGCTTCAGGCATGACAGAAGAGAAATCTATTTAGTCCTGACGAAGGGTCTCAACCCAAAACATTACTCTTCATTCCTTTCCATCAATGCTTGCTGACTTGCTGAGTTCCTCCAGCATTTGTGTGCGTTATTCTAGATCTCCAGCATCTGCAGAATCTCTTAGGTTCATAATCATTTAGTCCCTCAATTATGAGATGAACTTCTAAAAAAAATTGAAACTGCTTTATGGAAGGGTAGTGCTGCAGAAAGGTATTTATGTTACATTATTTCCAGTAATTTGCAAAATTCTGTTGCAGGAAGAGGTAGTCTGGGGTCTGGGATCAGTGGATAAACCATAGGCCCATGAGATACTGAAGAGAAACAAAGACTCTGGAAGAAGTTGAGAGGGAGTCAAAGAGGCTAGGAGCAGCTGAGTGGGAGGTGGGGTCTCTGGAGGAGACCAAGAGGACAGCAGAGGCCTCAGTATTGGAGTACTGGTGAATCAGACAATCCAGCTCATTGAAACAGAGGTCTGATATCGTGGATTCACAGCTCTAGCAACATCACAAACTACGACTACTAGAACTCAGATTGCACTCTCAACAGCTCCTCCTTGTCCTCTGACATTGCAGAACTGAACAAAGACAATGGGAAGGGACTGGAAAAATCAGTGCTCTGGGGTCAGGTTAGGTCAGATCATCGGAGAGGTGCCATAATCGGCTGATGGGAGTGTTATAAAAACTCTTTTGGATCAGGGTTTACTGTACATCCAAAAGAGAGTCAGGAATATGATGAGTGGGCAGTAGGGCCTGATTGTGAGAGGGAAATACACATAAATTGAATGAAAAGTAGTGTCAAATGGAATATTGACAGTGGATCTAAGTATGAACAAAGATTGATGAGGGTAGTCAAGCAGGAGATGGTGAGGGTGCATCAGATGTGAGTGTGTCTGTGTGGTCAGGCTGCAGAATGTTTGCAAGGGGTGAGGAGGTATTGTTTGCCCTGGAAACGGGAGTGTATCAGACTCTCATCAGCAGTTTCTGCAAAAGCAGCCCACAAAACCTCAGGTTAAGTGTGCACGTAGCAGGCACATGGAAATGCAGCGCAGCCTTGCGCTGCTCATCACGGGATGGTGCCGCACACATCCACGCACCGCCATGCATCACAAGGCCAAAAGTAATAGGGGACCCAGGTGCAACATCATAGTCAACATAGATACAAGGAAGTCTACAGATGCTAGAAATCCAGAGCAACACCTACAAGTTGCTGGAAGAACTCAGCAGGTCAGGCAACATCTATGGAGGGAAATGAACAGTCGACATTTCAGGCCTCAGACCTTTTATCAGGACTCAGTTACCACAGTCTATGTCAGACATACAGTAACTACAGAATCACAGAATGGTTCTGGTATTGATAGAGACTGTTCAACACATAATGCCAGCCTTTACAAGTCTCTAGTCTCTTTCCCAATGTGGTTACATCGCTCTAGTTAAAGGTTCATCATGACCTCCTTGCCCTTGTACTCCATGCCTCATTTATAAAGCCCATCATTCCCAAGCCACAGGCACAATATACTGGAGGAACTCAGCAGGTCAGGCAGCATCCATGAAAATGAACAAACAGTCTTCTTTCTTCAGGATTAGAAAGGAAGGAGGAAGGAGCCAGAATTAAAAAGTGAAGGAGGGGAAGGGGGATAGCTAGAAGGTGATAGGTGAAGCCAGGTGTGTGGGAAAGGTAAAGGGCTGGGAAAAAGGAACCTGATGGAGGGAGAGTGGTCCCTCGGAGAAAGGGAAGGAGCAGGGCACCGGGGGAGGTGATAGGCAGAAGTGAAGAGGTAAGGGGCCAAGTGGAGAATAAAGGGGCTGGGGGGGGGGGGAGAATTATTTTTTACCGGAACAAGAAATCAAAATTCATGCCATCAGGTTGGAGGCTATCCAGATGCAATATAAGGTGTTGCCACCTACCCTGAGGGCGACTTCATTGCGGCATAAGAAAAGGCCTTGGATCAACATGTCGGAATGGGAATGCGAATCAGAATTAAAGTGTTTGACCACCAGGAAGCTCAACTTCAGGCTGATGGATCGGAGGTGCTCCATGATGTGGTTCCCTCAATTTAGGACGGGTCTCACCACGTAGAGGAGGCTGCATTGGGAGCGCCGGGTACACAGATGACCCCAGAAGATTCACAGGTGAAGTGCTGCCTCACTTGGAAGGAGGAAGGACTGTTTGGGAACTTGAATGGAGGCGAGGCAGAAGGTGTATGGGCAGTGTGACACTTTGGCCACTTGCAGGGATGAGTACCAGGAGGCAGGAGTTGTGGAGAATGATGTGCTGGATGCAGTGGCGCATGAGATGGTAGCTAAGGACAAGAGGAACTCTATCAGTGTTAAAGCGATGAGAAGATGGGATGAGAGCAAGATGTCCAGGAAATGGAGGAGATGCAGGTGAGGGCAGTGTCAATGCTGGAGGAAGAGATCACTGTTCTGTGAAAAAGGAGGTAATCTCTGATATCCTGGAAAGGAAAGCCTCATCCTGGGAACAGACGCAGGAGATGAAGGAACTGAGAAAAGGGAATAGCATTTTTACAAGAGACAAGAGACAAGGTGGGAGGAGGCAGAGTCAAGATAGCCATGAAAATTGGTAGGCTTACAGAAACGTCAGTCGACAGTTTATCTCCAGAGATGGGGACAGAGGGATCAAGAAAGGGAAGGGAGTTGTCAGAATGGACCAATGAATTTAAGGGCAGGGTGAAAGTTGGAGGCAAAGTTGATGAAATTGACGAACTCAGGATGGGTGCAAGAAGCAGTACCAATGAAGGCATCAATATAGCAGTGAAAAACTTGGGCAGCATTACCGGGGAGGGCTCAGAACATGGCCAATGAAAAGGCAGGCATGGCTGAGGCCCATGCGGGTGCCCACGGCTACCCCTCAAGGAGCCAAAGGAAAAATCGTTGAGGGTGAGGACCAGTTCTGCCAGACAAAGGAGAGTGCTGGTGGATGTGAACCAGTTGGTACCTTTATTGAAAAAGAAATGGAGAGCTTTAAGGCCTTCTTGATGGGGAATAAAAGTGCATTGGGACTGGACATCCATGGTGAAAATGAAGCAGTCAGGAATTGAAAGTTAGTGAGGAGATCAAGAGCATGAGAAGTTTCACAGATGTAGGTGGGAAGGCACTGAACCAAGGGGGATAGAATGGAGTCGAGGTATGTAGACACAAGTTCAGTGAGACAGGAGCAGGCAGAGATAATGGGGCTATTCAGACAGTCAGGTTTGTGGATCACTGGTAAGGGGTGGGTAAGGGAACTATGCGTTTTGGTGAGATCATCTCTAAAGAACTCCCATCAACTGCCCCTAATGCTTACCCTGCATTCCCCTATACTTTATAACCACATTCTAACTAGTCCAGCCACTTTCACTGAACCGTGCACATATTGTCACAGATCTCTCTCATGTAGCATCTTGTGGGCATGCTATCTTGGCATCAGAATGCGTGGTGGGTTGCTCCAGTTCATCCTTGGGTGTGTGGGTCGTTAATGAAAATGACACATTTCACTGTATGTTTTGATGTACATGTGATAAAGAAGTCAGAATCTTAATATGATTCTGATTATGTCTCCATGTTTTGAATCATCTGCAGATATGAAGTCCTGAACGTCCTGTACATTCAAGTCATTAACCTATACTATGAAAATCAGTGGTCTTAACATCATTCGCTGGGTTAAGTGTATATTTTCCTCCAGTCCAAAAAACAAGCCTTCAGTAGTAACCTCTGCTTCCAGTCACTGAGTCAATTTTCTACTCATGCTAATGCAACCTTTTTTATTCCGTAGACTTCATTTTCAATGACAAGCTTATTTAGTGGCAATTTATCAAACACCTTTTCAAAGCCTCATTACACCACATCAAATGCAATTCCTTCATTGACCCTCTCCGTTACCTCATCACACAACTGGCACGTCAGGTAAATAAACTTTTTCTTTAATAAACCCATGCTGGCTTTCTCTAATCAATCTCGATTTCTCCAAGGGACTGCTAATTCTGTCCCTGAATATTATTTCAAGAAGTTCCCTGCTAGCAAGGTCGAAATTTATCCGAGAATTTCTATCACCATTGATTTTTCATTGAAACTGAATTGTTCAGCTCGCAGAAGAGTGGCGTGTTATTATCTAGTTTCTAGGTAATGGACTTAAATTTAGCATGTGATTTGAATTTCTTCACTAGTTTTTCCATGGACTGTTATCCAAGGCTGCCCTGATATTTCTTCCTGCTGACATTTCTCCATTGAGTCGAGCTTATTAACTCTGATGAGTTCTCTCTCATCACTAGATTTGTGCCTAGACTGAAGAAGCCAAGGAAGAGATTATTCTGATAGTATAAAATGGGTGAAATCAAGTTTCCAGCCTGTTTGTGGCCCTTCCAGTCATATGTTACACAGGCTTTGGCGTGTCAGCATCCGAGGGGTGATGAAAATCAGGCTGCTGGGCTGCTGAAACCTACGTTGTACATTGCACTGTCATGAATGTACAAGGAAGGAAACAAAAAAGTGTTCCTGCTAGTAGTTTCCCTGCCATCTCTAATTCTATTACAACAAGTTCCACCGCACAATACAGATCGTTAGGTCCGACATGACCATGTTGACCATTAAGCATCATCCATTCTAATCCCAATCCACAATTTTCTATACCGTGGTGATTAAAGAGGTAATCCAGGTATATGTTAAAGTTTTTGTGAGTGTCTGCCTCCATCATCTCCATCAGCAGCAGTTTACAAATACCAAACCACCCTACTGATAAGAAAAACCTTCCTCAGATCTAACTCTCCTGTCTCTTCCCTTAAATCTGTGCCCTTTGGTTTTAGATACAGTACATCCTCTTCAGGGAACAATTTCAAGATGTCTACCCAATTTATACCCCTGATAATTACAAACGTTTGTATCTATATCTCAGTTGGGATCTTCTTCAACCACCTCCACTCCAGTGAAAGGAAACCCAGCCTATCCAGTCTCTGTTCCTTACTGAAATATTCCAGCACAGGCAACATCCTGATGAATTTCCTCAGCTCTCACTTCAGTGCAATCCTTTCAAAAATACACACACAACTCCAGCTGTGGTCTAATGAACATCTAGTACTATTACTTGCCTGCTCTTATATTCTGTGTCGCAGTTAATGGAGGCAAATATGCCATCAGCATTCTGTGCCGCCTTCAGTGATACTCCACACTCAATATACCCCTCTGTCGCTCAATATTCACTAGCACCCTACCATTTAATGTATATATCCGAGCTATATTAGTCCTCCCAAACTTGTCAGCCACTTATCAGGGTTAAATTGCCCATCACTTCCCTATGGTGCTTCTCCTCCTTCCCTATATCCCATGCTCCATTCTCATCTCCTATTAGATTCCTTCTTCTTCAGCCCTTTACTTCTCTCACCTTTCATCTTCCAGCTTCTTGCTTCTTCCCATCTCCCACATCTACCCACCGTCCCCTCACCTGGCTTCACCAGCTTCCCCTTCCCCCTCCTTCCCTTCCAGTCCTGATGAAGGGTCTCAGCCCCATACATGCTGCTGGACCTTCTGAGTTCCTCCAGCATTTGTGTGCTGCTCTGGATTTCCAGCATCTGCAGAACCTCTTGTATTCAGTATTAAATTTCCTTGACCATTGTGTTGCCCTTTTTACCAACTCTTGAAATCACCCGTTGTCCAAGATTAGTTTCCTCACTGTTAAGAAGAAATTTTTTATGTTATCTTCAAATTTATAGACCATATCTCCTACATTCACATCCTAATCGTTAATGTACATAACAAGCAGCCGAGGTTCTAGCACCAATCCATGCATTGCACTTCAATCCTCTAATTCCAGAGCAACTATCATTCATCACCCGTATCTTCCTGATACCAAGCCAGTTTTGGATCCATTTTCCAAACAGTCCTGGATCGTCTGCATTCTAATCTTTTGGACCAATCTCTCACGCTGGACCTTGTCTAAAGTTGTACTGAACGCTGGTGTGCAAGAACAGTTACTACCTCTCAACCATTAGGTTCTTGAACAAAAGGGGATAACAACACTCAGTTGCCCATCTTTGTGATGCTTCCACAACCAATGATCCCACTTTAAGGACTCTTTATCTTGTTATTTCATGTTCGTGTTATAAATTTATATTTGTATTTGCACAGTTTGTTTTCTTCTGCACTCGACTTGATCTTTCATTGATCCTGTTATAGTTACTATCCTATAGATTTGCTGAGTGTGTCCACAGCAAAATGGATCTCAGGGTTGTACGTGGTGATGTATATGCACTCTTACATTTAATAAAATTTACTTTGAACTTTATGGAGTTGTGACATAGTGTTACAGCTGCTCAGACCACACTGGATTATTTATACAATTCTAGTCGTCCTACTAGAGAAAGGATGTCATTAAATGGGAAAAATTAGAACAAGATTTATACAAGGATGGGACTGGAGGGTCTGAGTTATAAGCAGAGGCTGGTTTACACCAGAATTCTTTTTTTGCAGGAATATAGGTGACAGAGGGGTGAACGTTGAGAGATCTGTAAACTTATCAAGTGCATAGAAAGATAAAGAGCCATGGTCTTTTCCAGTAGGGGAGTTCAAAATTAGAGGGAATAGATTTTAAGTGAGAGAGGAACAATTTAAAGGGGATCGGAGGGGTACCATTTTCACAGTGAGGGTGACGGACGTTTGGAATGAGCTGCCAAGAGGAAATGGTAGAGGTGTGGACAATTACAACCTTTAAAATAAACTTTTGAATAAACAGATGGATAGTATAGGTTTAGAGGGATATGAATCAAACCAGGCAAACTAGAATGAGTTGGTCAAAAGGTCTGTTTTCTGTGCTGTATAGCTCTCGGACTCTTACCAACTGTGCTATCCTTTTCAATACCAAATTTTCATCTCTGTGCACTTTAAATGTCTCCACTAGGATTTCAGTCAGTGAGGTCTAGACCTCCACTGCTCTCTTTCCTCATCTACCCTAATTTTTCCACCATTTAAATCTGTATTTCCAGTGAATGATATATTTGCCAAGAGAAGTGCAGTCTTTCTGTTCACGCAGTCAAATGTCCTTCATACTTTTCATCTACTAAACTGAAATGGAAGGAATTTGGTTTGGGTTGACAGATCCTAAACCCTCGGCCTTCCATGATGACTAGTGACACATATCCTGAAGCTTGTTCATCTAGGACTGCACTATGGTTGTAGGTTATCTGGAACTGAAAGCCAGCACCTGGACTTCGTTACTGAAGTAGGTCGTGGAGAGGTGATCAAACATCAGTGACATCTTGGAGTACTGATTCCTTGTGTGCTTCTGATACAAGTTGTCTTGTTTATCACTTTGGAGAGGTCTCAGCTGTAGTGTTAATCCAGATCACTGACACTGGCGTTCTGGTTGAATGGGCAATAGCTACCAGGAGCTCCTGCTGTCTGTATACATTCTAACCAGAAGTTTATTGCAACATAGCCTGAGACTAGTTCATGACATAACTCAGGCAGCTTGGGCAATTACAATTTTTGAGATAATAACATGTTGGTATTGATGATTTTGACTCAAACTTTACTCTTTGCTGTTTAAAATTCTTCTCCCTCCTAAAATAATGGAAATTAGAATCTCTGAAGAACCTGAAGTAGAGAAATGTCACAATTTTCCACTGGATCGATGCCTATTCCATAGAAGCACTATTAATAAAATGCTGGGGAACTTAACTGTCGCCTCAATGAATGTTGTGCTATTATAGGAGTTCCTTAAAACAGAACATAGACCATAGAACATGACAGCAGTGTAGGCTCTACAGCTCACAATGTTGTGCTGACCTTTTAACAACTTTAAGATCAATCTAACACTTTCCTTCTACATGGTCCTCCAGTTTTCTATCATCCCTATGTCTATTATGTTTCTTCAATGCCCCAAATGTATCTGCCTCTATCACCACCCCGGCAGTGTGTTCCACACACCCGCCAAACTCTGTGTAAAAACCTTATCTCTGACATCCTCCTCAAACCTTTCTTTCAATCTCCTTAAAACTATGCCCTCTCATGTTAGCCGTAAATTGTGTAATGGAAGCGATTTGAAAGTCAGGAATACATCACAGAGAGCAGCATTTTCAATAACACATGAGAATATTGTGTTCACCTGTTAAAGTGTTTGTGCCATTTCACTTCTTAAAATGCCTTGTTTGCTGTTTATACCTGAACCATTCCAGGAACATGCAACAGTTTGGCCCATTTTATCTTGCCTTTCATGAAATTATGTAGAATTTTACAGCACGATGATGCCATTCACCTTTCCTGGTGTCCCACAAGAGTCAGCAACTCTCTGATTTGTCCTGTTCCTCTGACATATCCTCTTGATACTTTCTCCCCCGTACACTTAAAAACATTCTCACCACTGCAGTCGGAGGCACCCACTTTCTTCAAAGGGGTGACAGTCATACCTGTGCCCAAGAGGAGCAGGGTGAGCTACCTCAGTAACTATCGCACAGCTACACTCACAGCTACAGTGAGATGAGTGTTTGAGAGGTTGATCATGGCCAGAATCAACTCCAGCCTAAGCAAAACAACTGGATCCTCTATAATTTGCCTATCACCACATTAGCTTGACAGCAAAAGAGATCTTACTGGCTCTCCACTTGGCCTTGGATCACCTGGACAATAGCAATATCTGCATCATACTGCAGTTTATGGATTACAGCTCTGTGTTCAACACAATCATACCGTCACTTCAAATCAACAAGTTCCAACACCCGGGCCTCAGTACCTTCCTCTTCAACTGAATCCTTGAATTCTTCACCAGGAGACCACAGACAGTGCGGATCATAAATAACTTCTCCTCGCTGATAATCAACACTGGTGCACCTCAAGGATGCGTGCTTAGCCCACTGCTCTACTCTCTCTACACCCATCACTTTGTAGCTAGGCACAGCTCAAATGCAATCTATAAGTTTGCCGATGACATAACTAATGTAGGCAGAATTTCAGGTGGTAATGAGGAGGTGTACAGGAGTGAGATAGATCAGCTGGTTGAGTAGAGTTGCAATATCAACCTTGCACTCAACATCAATACGACCAAGGAATTAATTGTGGACTTCAGGAAGGGAAAGTCAAGGGAACACATACCAGTCTTCATTGAGGGATCAGCAGTTGAAGGGGAGGGGGGAGAAGATGGCAGTGCGACGGCAACGCGCGTGGCCACTTCGGTGATGATATCTGTTATCTTGTCAAGTAGGGGACCGTGCACAATTCTGATTAGATGGAGATAGACGTGAGAGCACAGAGGAACATCTGGAAAATTTCTGAAATGCCCGCTTCGCTGCTGCTGCTACTGTGTGGTAACCGGAATCTCCGGAGCTGAAGGCCTCAAAATCCTCGGCTTTGCGTGTTTCAGCGGCTGGGGAGAGGTCGAAGGCGCTCAGCAGAGGATGGCGCTCAGGAGACTGTATCGGAGAGGCTGGTCAGAAGCTCGGAGTTTTCGGACGGATGGACTCAGTGTCGGCTGTGGTTGGCTGCTTCCAAGGCATCGGCAAGTTGACAGTGCCTGGAGGTTTATGGCAGGGAGTTTCTCCCGTTTGCCGTCTGCTATCGGGGACTCTGGAGTCGATCGACTCGGGACTTTGAGACTTTTTTTTACTGTGGCTATGATCTGTCCTTCATCAAATTATGGTATTGTTTTGCACTGCTGTAACTATATGTTATAATTATGTGGTTCTGTCAGTGTTAGTCTTTGGTCTGTCCTGTTTTCCGTGATATCACTCCGGAGAAACATTGTATCATTTCTTAATGCATGTATGCATTTCTAAATGACAATAAAAGAGGACTGAGTGTTCTCATAATCTAAAGGGTGAGCAGTTTCAAGTTCCTGGGCATCAACATCTCTGAAGATCTATCCTGGGCCCAACATGTTGATGCAATTACAAAGAAGGCATGACAGCAGCTATATATCATTAGAAGTTTGAGGAGACTTAGTATGTCATTTAAGATTCTCATAAATTTCTACGAATGTGACAGAGAGAGCATTCTCATCAGTGTCCAGTCTGGAGGAGCCAATGCACAGGATTGGAAAGCGCTGCAGAAAGTGGTAAACTTAGCCAGCTCCATCACAGCAATCAGCCTCGCAGCATTCAGGACATCTTCAAACGAAGATGCCTCAAACTGTGGCATCCATCATTAAAGAACCCTATCATCCAGGACATGCTCTCTACCATTGGGAGGAGAGGAGGTTCAGGAGCCTGAAGATATGCCTGTCGTGTTTCAGGAACAGCTTCCTCCCCTCTGCCATCAGATTTCTGAATGGACATTGAACCCATGAACACTCCCTCGCTATTTCCATTGTTCTCTTTTTGCACTACTTGCTTCATTTATTTTATTTATATATATAGCTATTCATGGCTGCACAAGAACAGGCACTGAGCACAAAAGCAATAGAAGCAGGGGCCTATCACACCAGACAAGACCCAAGAATCTATGCAAGGAATCTGCTGAAACCATCCAGCACATAGCAGCAGGGTGCAAGATGCAGGCAGGGACCTGCATACACTGAACAGCACAACCAACTTGCAGGGATTATGCACAGGAATATCTGCGCTGAGTATGGATTGGACACTCCCAAGTCCAAACGGGAAACTTCCGAGAAGGTAGTGGTGAATGACATAGTAATATTGGACAAGGAACAGAAGAAAGCAATAGTAATAGATGTGGCAGTCCTGAATGACAGTAACATCAGACGATTGTGAGAAGCTGGAGAGATACCACAGCTTGAAAGAGCAGATAGAAAGGATCTGGAAGTTTAAAGCCAAATTAATCCTGGTGGTGATAGGAGCACTTGAGTCTGTGACGCATGGACTGGGAGACTGGCTCCAACAAGTCCCAGGAACAACATCTGAGATCTTGGTCCAGAAGAGCGCACTGCTAGGAAAAGCAAGGATAAGGCGCCAGACTATCAAGCTCCCAGGCCTCTAGCAGAGAACCCGAGATTACGGGAAAAATACAGATACACACCACCCATAAGACACGAGAAATAAAAAATAGGCCTCAAATACAAAAATTTATTATATTTTTAGCTTCTGGGTTTTATTTGCATTTTGAATAAAGATTCCATGATCTTTCAAACCATGCTATTTGTGCCAAGTGGTCATTGGATCCCCAGAAATACTTCTACTGCTCCCTTTAATTAAAGGAATCACTTTTGCTCTCTGCCAGCTTTCTGGTTAAATAAATGTTTATATATTAACCAGATAGAGTCTTTTCCCCAGCTCCCTGAACTCTATACACTTGCACTCCACCTTACCTCAGCGATTCATTTTCTATAATCAAAAAAAAAGTGGAAAAAGTACAGACTCTGGAAATCTGAAATGAAAAGAGAAAGTGTTGGAAAAACTTACCAATCAGGCGGCATTTGTGGAGACAGGAACAAAGTTGATGCCTCTAGTTTCTGTTGGAAAGTTATTGAGCTGAAACTTTAATTCTGTTTCTCTCTCTACATGCTGAGTATTTTCTTTCTTTCTTTCTTTTTAAATCTTTTTATTAATTTTCAAAATTATAAACTCAATATCAAAGGTGGTACAAAGAGATTGGAATAATGTTAATCAGCATATACAAAATTAATTTTAAGTAGCATAGATATAAAAGACTTCCAAACTCATAATGAAAATAGTCATTAAAAAAAAGAAATAAAAAGAAAAAAATATATAAACAAAAATATATAAACAAAAAAAACCCCAAAAGTAAAAGAGAAAAAAAAACCCCAAAAAAGACAAAACAGGGCTAGACCAATGGCTTGTATCAAAGACGTTCAGTAATGTCGTTAACTCCGCTCCTCTAATCATATAATTTGAGTTCAGAAAAAAGATTCGGAAAGGCCAGATTACATCATATGAAAATGTTGCAAAGTATTTTCAGCATTTTTCATTTCTGCTTTATTCTCTCTAAGGCCACCTAGTTTATCTCCTTCCTGTGTGAACACTCATGATATCCTACATAATTTTGTCCAAACTCTCACTCATTTGGACTCCTGAGAGGATTATCTCTACACACACTTTGAGAAGTGAACAAAATATTGTCAAATATCATTGAACATGCTAGTCTCTGCGACATGTTCCAGACTTTAAAATCTCTTCCAGTTAAAATGGTAAACTAAGTCACCGAATTTAGCTAAACCACAAGGAATATAATTGAAGGACCTAAGTGTCAGACTGATTTGAAAGTTATGCTTTTACTTGATGAATTTTTTCTTTTGCTACATAAAGTTCTGCAATTATAAAAACATGTTAGCCAGAGGGAAGCAAAACCATTTGTTATTAGTTCCATTATCTTGCTAATAACAAAGTATTCAGGGCTCTACGTTTTCCTGTGAATTTAAGGGGTTGGTGCTATACTTTTATGGATTTTCTGGCTCCTAACCAAAAAGACGTGTGCAAGTTCCACATATATGACAGTGATGGAAATAACAGAAAACCCAACAGTCATAGTGCAGTTGTGATTGTAAATTATAAAGCACTTGAAGAGGCCAACCCACTGCTCTTAGTGGTATACATGCAAAAGCACTTAGATCAGATGTAGGGGGAAAGAATTGTAAGTCCAATGCTTTGTTTTGGAAGGATTAAAAATTCAATCCTGCTTTAACAAACTTCTACAGATGCACAATGGAGAGTATCCTGACTGGGAGAAGGTAGAGGAGCTTTCAATTCCACACCACCAGGTCCAGGAACAGTTATTACCCTTCAACCATCAGGCTTATGATCTGGTGTGGATAACTTCACTCACCTCAACACTGAAAAAAGTTCAGAACGTTTGGACTCACTTTCAGGAACTTTGCAACTCAGGTTCATTAATTCATTCATTTATTTTGTATTTTTACAGCTTGTCGGTCTTTGAGTGTAGTTTTTCATTGATTCTATTGGGGTTTTTTGGTTCTACTGTGAATATCTGCAAGAAGATGAATCTCAAGATAGTATATGGTGACATATATGTAGTTTGATAATAAAATTACTTGGACTTTTAAAAATTTAATGTATTTAATAAAGCTTGGAAAGATTTTAATCGGGATGTGAACAGACAGACATCATTTAAAGCAGATGAGAATGAATGATCATGTCTTAATACAGCTATGTGGGATGGGTCACTAAAACTCTGAGTTAGTGGATGCACTTTAGTTGAAGTGAATATGGTTTTAATCCATCTGTGAATAAATGGGAAGATATTAATTCAACCATAATGATCAAACTGCTTAATCCAGATGTGCAGGATAGAAAGGCGCTAAAACAGCTGTAAGGGGAATCAGCTATTAGTCCAAACTAAATGGATAAGGTTTTGACGCTGTAAAGAATTGCAAAGTTTTAATCCAGTTATGGATAAATGGGAAGGTATTCATTCCATTTCAAGGAATAAGGATTTATTCTACTTGTGTAGGGCAGACTTCAGTCCAGCTCTGAAAATAGGAACATTTTAATCCTGTGTGATGGAATTGGGTTTTAATCTAGCTGTGAATGTAAAGTTAATCTAGAAGTGTATGGTGATCTTGTCCGTGTGAGTGAATATGATGGTTTCAGCGCAGCATTGTGATAGTGCTTCCAACCATTTGTGTCATCTGAAGGTAATGATAAAGCCATGCGATAGGGCTTTAATCCTGCTGTGATCTTATTGAAAGGCATAAATCCTGTTGTCTGGCATGGTTTTAATCCAATTGATCTTATTAGAAAGAAATAGTGCCAATGTGAGGTTATCAGAAAGTTTAAATCCAACTGTGAGTGTGTTGCAATTTACAAGCTGTGATGAGTAGCTATGAGGCTACCAAGTTTTCATCTTAGTAGAGCTATTGGAAGCTATTAATCAGTTTTAAATTAGCGGGTTTTACAGTAGTTTTGAGATTATCAGAAGATATTAATCCAGTTGTAATATCAGTCTTAAACCACCTGTGAGGTTATTGGGTCATCATCCAGGGATCTACAGTACATCAGACCTCCATAATATCAGCTCCAGTTTTTGCTTTACATCAAGTGCTTGTTTTGCAATTTTCTCTCACTCCTTTAATGGCCTCTAATGGATTTCTCTGCACTAATCCTACTGACATTCCTTCTGCTGTCTGAACCACTGATCACTTTCCACACCATCCCCTTAGCTGTTCTTGATCCCCACTCTGATGCCTCCTTGTTCTCCAGTCATCTTCCTGGTAACAGACTTCCCAATCACTACACCAGCACCAATATCCCATCCAGTTAACTAATCATCTCTCTGGAAAAATAGAAAAAATCAGAACAACTTGAAAGGCGTGATATTCAGGATACCCGGCGACTGCGCCTCCATCGATCTCTGGGCTAATGAATTCCAAAGATGCACTACTGTTGTTGAATGGCTAACTCATTATTTTACCGTGATCTCTGTAGTCATGAAGGCTTTATCCATCTTGTCAAATCATAAATTAAATCTTTTATTCTCCTAAACTCAAGAGCAGTGGTTCCCAACCTTTATAAGATGGGAAACCCTTCTTCAGTGTTTTGAATTATGAACCTGGTCAGGTGTCAGATCTCAGTGGGACAGCATTTTGGAGGTAGTGATCACAACTCTGTCTCCTTTACCATAGCATTAGAGAGAGAGATATGAACAGAAAAATTAGGAAATCATTTAATTGGGGAAGGGGGAAACATGATGCTACTAGGCAGGAACTTGGAACATAAACTGGGAGCAGATGTTCTCAAGGAAATGCACGGCAGAGATGTGGGAAATGCACAGGGAACATTATGGTGTTCTGCATAGGTATGTTCCATGGAGGCAGGGAATGGATGGTAGGGTAAAAGAATCATGGTATATAAAGAATACAGAAAATCTAGTTAAGAAGAAAAGAAAGCTTACGAAAGATTCAAGAGACTAGGTACTGATAGAATTCTAGAAAATTACAAGGTTGCCAGGAAGGAGCTCAAGAAAGAAATTAAGAGAGCTAGAAGGGGCCATGAGAAGGCCTTGGTGAGCAGGATTAAGGAAAACCCTAAGGCATTCTACAAGTATATGAAGAGCAAGAGGGTGAGCCGTGTGAGTATAGGACCAATCAGGTGCAATGGTGGAAACATGTGTGTGGAGCTGGAGGAGGGAGTGGAAGTACTTAATGAATACCTTGCTTCAGTATTCACCAGTGAAAAGGACCTTAGCAATTGTGGGGAGGACTTAGAGTGGACTGAAATGCTTGAGCATATAGACATTAAGAAAGAGGATGTGCTGGAGCTTTTGAAAGGTATTAAGTTAGATAAGTCACTGTGACCCGATGAGATACACCCCAGGCTACTGTGGGAAGTGAGGGAGGAATTTGCTGAGCCTCTGACGATGATCTTTGCATCACCAATAGGGCCAATAGAAGTACCAGAGGATTGGAAGGTTGCAAATGTTGTTCCCTTGTTCAAGAAAGGGAGTAGAGATAGCCCAGGAAATTGTAGACCAGTGAGTCTTACTTCAGTGGTGGGCAAGTTGTTGGAGAAGATCCTGAGAGGCAGGATTTATGAGCATTTGTTGAGACATAATCTGATTAGGGATAGTCAGTATGGCTTTGTCAATGGCCAGTCATGCCTTACAAACCTGACTGAATTCTTTGTGGATGTAACAAAACCCATTGTCAAAGGGAGAGCAGTGGATGTAGTGTATACGGATTTCAGTAAGGCATTTGATAATGTTTCCCATGTGTGGCTTATTCACAATGTAATAAGGCATAGGATCCAAGGAGACCTTGGTTTGTGGATCCAGAATCGGCTTGCCCACAGAAGGCACAGGGTGGTTGTGGATGGATGGTTGTTCATATTCTGCATGGAGGATGGAGTCCAGTGGTGTTCAACAGGGATCTGTTCTGGGACCCCTCCTCTTTGTGATTTTTATAAAAGACCTGGATGAGGAAGTAGCAGGGTGGGTTGGTAAGTTTGCTGGCGATACAAAAGTTAGGGGTGTTGTTGATAATTTGAAGAGTTGTTAGAGGTTACAACGGGACATTGATAGGATATAGAACTGGGCTGAGAAGTGGCAGATGGAGTTCAACCCAGATAAGTGTGAATTGGTTCACTGTGGTAGGTCAAATCTGAAGACAGAATATAATGTTAATGGTAAGACTCTTGGCAGTGTGCAGGATCAGCAAGATCTTGGGATCCATGTCCACAGAACACTCAAAGCTGCTGCGCAGGTTGACAGTGTTGTTAAGAAGGCATGTGGTGTGTTGGCCTTCATCAACCGGGGGATTGAGTTCAAGAGCCAAGAGGTAATGTTACAGCTATATAAGTCCTCAGTTGGACCCCACTTGGAGTACTGTGTTCAGTTCTGGGCACCTCACTACAGGAAGGATGTGGATACTATAGAGAGAGTGCAGAGGAGATTTACAAGGATGTTGCCTGGACTGGAGAGCATGCCTTATGGGAATAGGTTAAGTGAACTTGGCCTTTTCTCCTTGGAGCGACGGAGGACGAGAGGTGACCTGACAGAGGTGTATATGATGATGAGAGGCATTGATCATGTGGATAGTCAGAGGTTTTTTTGCAGGGCTGAAATAACTAACATGAGGGGACATATTTTTAAGGTGCTTGGAAGTAGGTACAAGGGGAATGTCAGAGGTATGTTTCTCACACAGAGTGGTGGGTGTGTGGAATACATTGCCAGTGAAGGTGGTAGAGGTAGATACAATAGGGTCATTTAAGAGACTCTTCGGTAGGTACATGGAGCTTAGAAAAATAGAGGGCTATGCAGTAGGCAGCTCCTAGAGTAGGTTACATGGTCGGCACAACATTGTGGGCAGAAGGGCCTGTAATGTGCTGTAGATTTTCCGTGTTCTACATCAAAGAGGATCGTGCTGGGCAGCCCACAAGTGTCGGCACGCTTCCAGCGTCAACGTAGCATGTTCACAACTCACTAACCCTAACCGTACATCTTTGGAATGTAGGGGGAAACTGGAGCACCCAGTCATGGGGAAAACATGCGAGCTCTTTACAGGCAGAGGCAGGAAATGAACCATGATCTTACAGTTGGCTGCTGTAAGGTGATTGTACTAACCACTGCACTACCATGATGCTGAAGCAGAGATAAAAACACCACCAGCATTGAACCAATCTGACACTAATAAGGTAACATCTAATTTCAATGTCCTCAGATGAATGTCTAACATACATATTTCAATAGCTCCAAATGAAGTCTGATATTCTGCTATCCCTTTACCTGTAACCATACTTCCAAGTAACTACATGTAGAGATGTAATAGCTGAACCTGTGAAGCAGCCGTAATAGGTCTCAGTTTGCTTGATGCATTTTCCTAGCAGGTTCATTCATTCTGCAAA
Source organism: Mobula hypostoma (assembly GCF_963921235.1). Taxonomy (NCBI): domain Eukaryota; kingdom Metazoa; phylum Chordata; class Chondrichthyes; order Myliobatiformes; family Myliobatidae; genus Mobula; species Mobula hypostoma. The sequence goes on from NC_086115.1 coordinate 22,779,983, forward strand.
TGGAGCAATGCATAAAATGTGCAAAAAAAAATCACTGCCAAGGACGAAGTAAATTTGCCAGAAGCTAGGAAGAGTACAATGGAAAAGGCCAGCTGTATCACTGCTAAGGTCATTGCTTCATGCCACTGACCAGAGTATGGAGTTGGCAAATATCGATCAATAGGTTGGAATACATTTTACCTCTAATAATGTAAAATGGCTCAAATGTATTTCATGAAATGGTTATGAGTTTTTTTTTAAAAAAGCTTCAGACCAAGCCAAGAAAGGAGAAATTAGAATTGTGATTGATTAAAGAGTTGTGTCTTCAGTAACAAAGGAGAGCTGAGAAGAGCTAGATTAAGAAATGTTTGAGATAATGTCTTCATTCCCTCGTACTGTTAGCCGCTGTTTCAGAATTACATCAGAAAATTTTCATCAGTTGGTGCCCAACCTTGAAGCTTGCAGAGAAGTGTTACAAGCAACACACATCTAAGTTGCTGGTGAATGCAGCAGGCCAGGCAGCATCTCTAGGAAGAGGTACAATTCTTTAGTCCCTGAGGCAAGAGTGCAGTTTAGGGGTAACAAGTGAAGTCATCAATAAGCTTGATGAATGTTGCTACTGATTCTCCAGCCATTAATTTTCATGCTGAAAAAGTAATCAAATGCACTGCAAATTGGGCATTGATCTCAAAATGGACTTTCCCATTGAGTAGATGAGGAACAGAGTCTTGCAAAACTTAATCGCATTTCCCTAACTCCTGACGAAGGGTCTCGGCCCGAAACGTCGACTGTACCTCTTCCTAGAGATGCTGCCTGGCCTGCTGCGGTCACCAGCAAATTTGATGTGTGTTGCTTGAATTTCCAGCATCTGCAGAATCCCTCGTTTTTATCCCTTAACTATTGTATCTGTTAATATATTTTTTGAAATGATTTATGAGTCCATATTGACAAGAGTAGTTTCTAATCAGTGGCTTTCACTAGTATCACTCTGTAGAAATTGCAGAAGCAGCCTATAGAAATTATTTCACTTGATAACACACTATTGGAATAGCTTGCTTTGTTCAAAGTTTTCATTTTTTCTACAAAATACTCCAGTATTTTCAAGAAACAGGGAGCTAGCCATGCTCTCCCAGACCAATGTAGTATGGCGCTCATTGGCGATACCCCAAGACACACATGGAGAGGACAGATCCAAACCCATATGTGAACCTGTTTAAAGTATCTTCCATAACACACTATGCATGTTTCTGAATGTATCTGGCAGTGCCTTAGGTAATGGGAGTACTTTTCCTGTACGCACACTGATCTGGTAAAATTTGTTTGGTGGAGGCTGGGGAACTGCTGTAACTTTGTATCTGAGGGCTGAACTTCCATCAATTCAAAGGAGTCTGGCAAATTAGTGCCAGCCTGTTCAGACCTCACGGGTTTGGATATATATAATCAATTCCAATTTGGCGGCTCCACACAGGGAAATGTCATCAGTTACACGAGTTAAGTATAGGATTTTCCTGTAAAATCCAGGCTAATATTTCTCCAGAAGTATTCAATGCAGTAGTAGACTATTCTACTCCTTGAGGCTGATATACATTTAATCAATTCTTGGGTAACCTGTATCTCGACTTCATTTCGTCCTTTTAAACTATATCTGTTAATATCATCAGCCAGTAAAAATCAGTCAGTGTTATCCTCAGTTTTGACCATTATAGTGATAACAACATGAACTTCTGGGGAAAGAATCCAGCAACTGTCCTTAGTGTGGAACAAAAATCCTAAATCTGCCGCTCATTTTAATTTTACAAATTTGCACTCTTATCCTGGATTTGCCCTTCAGGGGAAATAGCTTGAAAGGAAAGATTAGCTTTACTTGTCACATGCACATATAGTGAAATGTGTCATCCGTGTCAAATCAAATCAGGGAAGTTTGTTCTGCGCAGCCCACACGTGTCACCACACCTCTGGCAACAACATAGATTGCCAACAACCTACTAACCCTAACAGTATATGTGTGAAATGTAGGCGGACCCACACAGCCAAGGGGAGAATGTAAAAACTCCTAACAGACAGCGGCGAGAATCGACCACTGATCCTGCAGCTTGTGCTACAAAACATTGCGCTAACCACTATGCTCTGGTTCCTTCACACTGCTGTTTTCAAATATTTGATCAGATCCCACTTAAACTTCCCAACTGAAATTTACGCAAGCTGCCTTCATATTTTTATGTTCCTGTTAACATATTGTTGAATCTGCATTGCTAAGACATCCTTCCCGGCACGCTGTATCGAATGGTGGGTACCATCCTCCAGAATGCGGTCTAACCAAAGCTCTATACAGCTGACAAATGACTCCCTTGCCCTGGAATTCCGATCCACTTAGGACAAAAGCTAAACTTCAATTTTCTCCTTTTGATTACTTTCTGTGCCAGTACATTAGGAATTGATGATTTATTCACTTGGACCCTTAAATCCCTTTGCTTCTTTGTAGCTCCTCGCATCTCGTGTTGGAGAAAATACAAGCATTTGTCATCCTCGGATCCAAAGCTGATAACCTCACATATCTCCATTTCAATCTCCATCTGCCACAGCTTTCATGCTCATTTACAATAAAAATGGCATTTATTTGGCAACTTCTGTGAGCAGAGGACATCTCAAACTCTTAGAACTATTGAAGTGATTTTTACGTGTAATTACTGTTATACTTAAATTCCAGCCAGTCTGAACAGAGCCAAATCCCACAGACAGCAGCATTCTTGTTTTCATTAAGCAATAACAGTTCACTAAGACACTTCAACTATTTTCCTTTACAATTTTTTGTTCTTATCTATGTGTCAACTAAGTTCTGTCACCTGTAAATATGATATACAACTCCAATGTGGAAAGCCAATCACGTAAGACTATTTTAAAGCATTTTACAATTGAGTAAATATTTGGATGCCATAAAGCATGATAACAACAATTTCATTTTTGCATTATTCTGAAAATTTGAACAGGCACTTCCAGGCATGAGTCACACTTGCACATTGAAAATGCTGATGACATCCGACCCATTTCAAGTGAAGTTGTGGCTCATGCAAACCTCCCTTTGCAACACTGTGAGTGAAATAACCTTGTATTCTCGGGAAGTGCCTATTCGCACTATACTTTGTGAGAGAGTAGAGCCAGGCACATACCTACACCTGCCCTCCATCGCCTCTACCCCTACTTACCTGGGGAACATCCACCTCCACCCAAAAGTGTGTCGGCAGGTTAACCGGTGACACTCAGAGAGGCGGGTGTCAGGAGAATCAGCGAGCGTTGATGGGCATGTTGGGAAAAATGGGCTGTAGGGAGAGAAGTGGGGAATGGAACTGATGGGTATACTCTGAGGGCCAGGATAGACTCAGTGAGCCAAGTGGCTTCAGATGTTTTAAGGAAATGGAGCATTATGAAATATGCCAATCCTCTTAATCTCCACAGGAGGCCTCAACTCAATGAAGATCCTTTTAGGGTTCCTAATTGCCAGCTCTTTCTCGCTTGAATGGTCCTGCCTTGATATTGCTTTGCTGCTTTCCCTTGTATTAGTTAGAAACATAGAAAACCTACAGCATAATACAGGCCCTTCGGCCCACAAAGCTGTGCCGGACATGTCCTTACCTTAGAACTACCTAGGCTTACTCATAGCCCTCTATTTTTCGAAGGTCCATGTATCCATCCAGGAGTCTCTTAAAAGGTCCTATCTTTTCCGCCTCCATCACTGCTGCCGGCAGCCCATTCCACGCACTCACCACTCTCTGCGTTAAAAACATACCCCTGACATCTCCTCTGTACCTACTTCAAAGCACCTTAAAATTATGCCCTCTCATGCTAGCCATTTCAGCCCTGGGAAAAAGCCTCTGACTATCCACACGATCAATGCCTCTCATTATCTTGTACACCTCTATCAGGTCACCTCTCATCCTCCGTTGCTCCAAAAATAGGTGAAATAGGTGAAGGAGAACATACGTCACACATTCAGATGAACCCAAGGCCCACTGAAGTTTGTGGATATAGGCTCACCACTGAAACAATGGGTGGACTGCCACACACTGATGATACTGAGAGATAAAGAAGTGCAATTCCAAGACAGTCTTTCTTTTTCCTTCTTCCCAAGAGGATACAGTTCAGGTTCATGGGGCATTTCACTTTCACATCCTGTCAATCCCTTTTTTGGATTCAACATTCACCGTAAAGATGGGTCTTGTGAAGGTAGAGGAGGGGGAGTATGCTTTATGATTAACTCTTTGTGATGCACAGACATGGCAGTTCTGTCTCAGTCCTGCTCACCTAACCTGGAACATCTAGCAGTCAAGGATTGTCCATTTTATCTGCCAGAGACGATTTCCGTCATCATCCTGGTAGCAGTATACGTTCTACCTCAGGCCAATGGCAGGCAGACATTGGAGGAGCTGAGCACTGCGATGAGCAGTCATGAAACAGCGCACCCTAATGCCTTCCCCATCACTGTAGGGGATTTCAACCAGGTCAGCTTGAAGAAGTCTCTGAACAACTACCACCAGCATATCACCTGTGGAACCAAAGGAGGCAGCACACTTGACCACAGTAACACGGCCACCAAGAACACTTACTGAGCTATCTCATGCCCACACCTCGGAAAGTCCAATCACCTGGCTGTTCTACTCCTGATGTATAAGCAGAGACTGAAGACCACAGCACCAGTGGTGAGGGCTCAGAAGGTCTGGTCAAGGGAGGCAGAGGAGTGCTTACAGGAATGCTTTGCCTTGGTGGACTGGATGAGATTCAGAGGTTCAACTTCCAATCTGAATGAACATGCCACAATTGTCACTGACTTTATCAAGACCTATGTGGATGAGTGTGAGACTTCATGTACATACTGGACATATCCAAACCAAAAGCTGTGGATAAACCAGATGATTTATAGTCTGCTGAGGGCTAGATCTGTGGCATTCAAAACTGGTGATCCAAAACTATACAAGAAGTCCAGGTATGACCTGCTGAAGGCTACTTTAAGAGTGAAAATAACATGTCCGATAGAAGTTAGAGATGAAGTCAGATGCACGTCAGTTCTGGCAAAGTTTTCAGGCCATTGCTTCCTATAACGTGAAGACTAACATCACGAATGGCTGTGATGCTTCACATCCCAGATGAGCTAAACACATTTTACGCACACTTTGAAAGGGAGAATAAAACTGCACCTGTGTGAATCCCTGCATCATCTGGTGACTCAGTTTGTCACTGTTACTCAGTTTGTCTTTTTAACTATTTCTATTAAACTTTAGCTAATTGGGGCAGCAGTTTAAATGGTCCAAAATGTACTAGTCCCAATGTGTCCCAATTAACCGGAATCCACTGTGAATATATATTTTTTCTTGTAATTTATAGTTTGTATTATGTATCGCAATGTACTTCTGCCGCAAAACAACATATTTCACCGCATATGCCAGTGAGACTAACCTGAGTCTGATTCACAGAGATGTTCTGCATAGAAACAGGCCCTTTGTCCCTCTGTCGTGATACAGAACATTATGACTATCTATACTAATCCTACTTGCTGGTATCAATTCCATATCCCCCTATGCCTTGCACATTTCAGTATGTGCTCAGACGTCTCTAAATGTTGTTATTGGTCCTGCCTCCACCATCTCCTCTGGCATCTCAACTTTGCGTGAGAATTGTGCCCCTCAGTTGTCCTTTAAACTATCTCATTCGCACCTAAACCGAGACGTCTGGTTTTAGATACTCCTATCATGAGAAATAGATTCTAGCTACCTACCCTACCGATACCTCACATATCCCTCTAACACTTCATTGCTCAGCCTTCTTTGCTCCAGAGAAGAGACCCAGCATATCCAACCTTTCCTTCTCACTCAATCTGTGATATTTTTCTGCACCCTATCTAACTTAATCATAGGACCAATCCATGTGATACAGAACTGGTCACAGGTCTCAAATCTGAAACAGCCCTTAACTACCACCCAGCCAATCTTGTATCCAGTTTGCTAACTTAACCTGTATCCCATGTATCTTAACCTTCCTGACCAGTCTACCACACGGGATCTTGTCAATGACTTTGCTAAAGGCCATGTCGACAATATCTACCACTCTGCCCTTGTCAATCCTCTTGCTCACCTCTTCAAAAACTCATTCAAATTTGTGAAGCATGATTTCACATTCACAAAGCCATGCTAAATATCTTTAATGAATTCTTGCCTTTTCAAAAGCAAAATATCTCTGCCAGAATCCTAGTAGCTTCCTCCCTTACTTCTGGAGCATCTTGTATACACCTGGTCAAGCCGAGATCACCTTCAACACCTCCTTTGTAATGCTGATATGTTCCAGGATAACATCTTCCCTGAAGTCATGTGTTCCTTTAAGGTAAGTACAGTCAAGAAATATTCATTCCAGACCTTGTCCATTTCTCCTGGCTCCACACATAAACAACCACATTGATCCTTAAGAGAACATAGTCTCTCTGCGTCTACTCTTTTATTCTTACACTTTTATTGAAGCTTTTAAGGTTTTCTTTTACCTTATCTGCCAGGGATGTCTCATGACCCTATTTACCCTCCTGATTTCTTTCTTAAGTGCATTTCGTGCCCAATATTTTAAAGGACTCCCTTGTTCCCAGCTGCCTATTCCTGACATACATGTCTTTACTCTTTCCTGACCAGATCCTCACTATCCCCTGCCATCAAGAATCCCCAAATCTTGCTAGCCTTGCCTTTCACTCTGACAGGAACATGTTGGCCCTGAACTCTTCCTATTTCACTTCTAAAAGTTTTCCAGTTGTCAGACATGCCTTCATGCACTAACAGCCTCTCCCACTGATTTCAGGTTCCTGTATGATGGCACTGAAATTAGATTTCCTACGATTTAGGACCTTGAGAGACAAACCGATCTTTTTCTATGATTATAAGACTATAAGACGTAGGAGCAGATTTAAGCCAATTGGCCCATTGAGTCTGCTCTGCTGTTCCATCATGACTTACTTATTATCCCTCTCATCTCTTCTCCCAGAAACCTTTGATGCTCTGACTAACCAAGAACATACCGACCTCTACCTTAAATACATCCATTGACCGGCCTCCACAACCATCTGCAGCGATTAATTTCAGATTCATCATTCTCTGGCTAAGCAAAAAAAAAACATCCATCTATGTTCTAAAGGGATTGACATAATGACTAAGACATTATATTCTAAGTCTTAGTCCTAGACTCTCCCATTATTAAAAACATCACAGCCACTCTATCTAGACTTTTCAATTATCTGAAAATTAATAAAATTAAGGTCATTGATCCTAATGTCCTTGAGCTGTCAACCTCTTGACTTCCCTCATTCCCTTAGAGGTAGTCAAGTGTTGCTCCTTCTCAAGGAGAACAACCTACATATTGCTTGAGAAAAGCAATATTGAACTGCTCCACCATTCAATCATGGGTGATTTATTATCCCTCCCAACCACATTCTCCTGCCTTCTCCCCATAACTTTTGATCAAACTCTGCTTTAAATATACCCGATGTCTTGGTATCTACAGCAAACTGTGGCAATAACTTTCACAGATTCACCACCCTCTGGCTAAAGAAGTCCCCCCTCATCTCTTTTCTAAAAAGGTGCCTTTGTATTCTGAGGCTGTGCTCTCTAGTTCCAGACTCTCCCACTATTAGAAACATCCTCTAACGATAGTATAATCCCATCAAAATAATCACCCTCTCTTGTATTTCTAAATTCTACTCATATGCTCTCATTGGACCGTCTGCCTCCTATACCCCAATGACTAATCCAGGCCACAAAGTTATCTCCATTTCTCTGCACTCTTCCTTTGTGACTGTTGCCCTGTGAAATTGTGGCAAATGCATTTGGGAACCAATTGAGGCAGAATCATCAGACGCCTCTCTTTCCACTGTCAGTGGCCTCCATAACATAATGCAAACAGTCATAAATAATCCCATTTGTAACTTCATACCAGCTTTCTTTCATCATCTTCTACTTGTCCAAATGCTCAGTGACTCTGCTGCTAATGTCATGCTCTAGTAATATCCCCACAACTGATTCAACTGGACAAGTCTGTCATTATCTGGCTTCTCTCCTCTCACTGTTGTGGTAGGAGCCAGCTTGGTCATGTTTCAGGGCATGCCAGCAGCAATGGAAATCAGCCTTCCAGTTTCTTGCTAACTCAGAATCTCTGCAATGCTCTTCATAAATGTAAAGCCAACTTGCTGACAAGCTATCTTTGAATATGATACAAACATGGATCATAGTGGAACAACTCCTGCTTCATGGTATTGGCTTGGAGCTCTGTCTCATTTCATTGCCATTGCCCATTCATGGTACCTTCCCAGTTTCTGCCTTAAATAGATTAAATGTACCTCACATTGTCAGAAGAAGGAATATTTACTGCTGTATGCTCTGGAGGATTAGGACTGTGCTACACTGCAGTACGCTATAGGTTCTACCAATCTTTATATATATACAAATACTGGAACAAAACAATTAATGTTTCCTGCTCCATTAGAACTGATGGATGACACTTGTAATTTGTATTTGTTCCTGAAATGGGGTTATAGCATCTCTTCAGTAGTAGAACTATCTCCGGGTATTGTCACATGTGAAACTGCTGGCATTTCTCAGGTAGGTGGCAGGGACCCCTGAATTATCTCCAAAGTCCTGAACTTATTGGCCAAACTCTGCCAGCAGCTTTCTCCCTGTGCAGCCACTGGATTGTGCATAAGGCCATAAGACACAGGAGCTTAAGTAGATCATTCGGCCCATCAGGTCTGCTCTGCCATTCAACCATAAACCTTTTAGACTCTATGTTCTAAAGGACATACTAGTATTCTAAAGCTGTGCCCTCTGGTTCTAGGCTTCCTGCGACTGCAAACATCCTCTGTACATCCATCCTATCTAGCATTTTCCATTTTGATAGGTTTTAATGAAATCCTGTCTCATTCTTCTATGTATCTCTGCAGGACCTTCTCCAATGCCAGCGTGTCCTTTCTTAGATACTGCTCAGGAATAGAGCTATCAGTGATGAACTATGATTCTCTTACTAGCCCTGGGCAATATCACGGGAATCTGAGCAGTCAGATGGTGGTCAACAGAATGTTATTCCAGTTACTGTACAGCCAAAAGTCCCATAAGCTGTAAATGACATCAGAGAGCCTCGTCTATGAGACAAGCAGATTAAAGATAAGTTGCTATAATGCACTCAACTATTGTCGTTGTGGCTGCTGCATATTGCACATCTACAGGCTTCTCACCCTACCAATATGCACTTGGTGTACCTCCCAGCATTTCTCAGTATTCCTCAGCTGCCCAACTGAGATTTCTCACTGGACGCACATGCCGCAAAAATATCTTTTGCTGCATGGCCGTTGTGAATCAGGCAGGAAAGTGTCCACGCACGTGGGCAGCTTTATCTGTAGTATTTCAGTATTTGCTGTTGCGCATCGCGCAGGCCATTTTTGTTTGCTGACACACGATATATTCCTGTCTTCCCTCACCAATACAAGCTGAGCATTCAGAGTGTTGCAGTTCTCAGAACTTAAGGGTGTGTTTCTGATTCAGTTGGAGGAGAGTTACATTTTGTCCTTCTTGATGAGAAAGTAAACCCCATTCCCAGGGTAAAGGAAGTCAACATGGAAGCTAGAGTGTTGGGATAATAGTGGAACGTCAACACCAATTCCACTGTCAACTGTAGATTCAGTCCAATGTGAAAAATGGAGAAAGAATGGCGTGCATTTTTGAGAAACCTTTCACACTGACAGGACGTTCCAAAGCAGTTTTAAGCCAATGAAATACTTTCATAGTTATAATATTATAACTTTATAATATTTATATAATATATTGCTATACTATAACATTGCTTTAACGATCAGTATCAATTCATGCAGAGAAAATTTCCATATGTCCAGATTACTTGTTTCATGACATTGAAGAGAGGTTAAATATCTTAAATTCATCACGAACGACCATGTGGTCCTCAGATCATTTGTGACACAAATCCAAAAATGCAGAACACAGCAAAGCAGGAACATCTACTCCCTCTCAATACTCCACTACAGTGACAGACTGGATTGTGAGCACACGTCAATCCTCACGTGATGGTGAGGGTTCAGAGGGGATTCACAAGGATGATTCCGAGAATGAAAGGGTTATCATACAAGTAACATTTGATAGCCCTGGGTCTGTGCTTGCTAGAATTTAGGAGGAATGGTGGGGGGGGGGGTCTTATTGAAACCTTTCGAATGTTAAATGTCTAGACACAGTAGATGTGGAAAGGATGTTTCCCATAATTTGTGGAATTTATTACCACAGGCAGCTGTGGAGGCCAGATCATTGGTTATATTTAAGGGAGAGTTTGAGCGGTTCTTGACTGGATACGGCATCAAAGGTTACGGGGTGGGAGGGGGGGAAAGACCAGGGAGTGGGGTTGAAGAGGGTTGAAGGATTAGCCATGATTGAATGGTGGAGCAGACTCGATGGGCCAAATGGCCTAATTCTACTCCTATGTCTTATGGTCTTACAGAGGCTTGAACCAGCAATGTGTGAATGCAGTGACTCTGCAGTAAACATTGAACAGTTAGCCTGCCCACCCTGTGCCTAAAATAAGTACCCTTGTCACTGTGTGGTGGCCTTCTTCTTATCCAGATACAGTAAAGCTGTAGTCCAATGTCTTAGGATGGTGCAGGTGGGCCATGAGTGGAATGGTAACCGTGCTCTCTGGGTTGGCTTCCTCTGATTAAACTACCTACTGCTACCTTGTAGTGCAGCAGGTAGTGCTGCTGCCCAACAGCCCCAGTATCCCAGGGCCAATCCTGACCACTGGTGCAGTTTGCATTCTTATTAATGGGTTTCCTTCCGAATCCCAAAGATGTTCCAGTTGGTAGAATAATTGGTTAGAGTAAAGTGCCCCTGGGTGTGTTGCAGGAGAATCAGGAGGTGACGGGCAGCTTTGAGAGAAAAGATGATATGGAAAATACTAGAGCAATGGCATTGTTGGGGAGCTAGCACTGGAGCAGTTGGATCAAATGGCTCCCTTCTGCGTCATATGGAAATATAAAAATACAAGGAAATATGCATCTGTCAAAATAAGACTATGAAAAATGTCACCTGGCATATGCCCGTTTATTTCTCGGCATTTAGAAATCCTGCTGATGACTGAAGGCAACTTATTTGGCTATCAATGTGCTAATTTTCCAATGTGTCAGACAACTGATTAATCAATAATTATTTCACCCTGTTCACTGTAACATATTCTTTCTCTATAGCTCATGCATAAAACAGTGATCTTTCCCTTATGCAAATTATGGACAGTCACCCTGTAGCTTAAAATAAACAGTACAACAGGGTTTCATGAATATTTTGGTCACCCTTTTCCTCTTCGACTTTGTTCGATTGTCAACTTAGTGACAGCCTAGAGCATTGCCAGGTCAAAGAAACCAAAGCCAATGACAGCATTTGCTTTAAAATATTATGAATGGTTTGTGGATTTGTTGAGGAGATAATGAGAATTTTTTTTTTGCAGAAGCTTGCTCTGGAAGGCATTACCAGAATAGGTGATGGAATTGGATGCATTTTCAATTGGATAAATAGTTAAAGAGGAGAAATTTGCAAGGCTCTGGGGAAAGAGAGGAATGTGGGACGACCTGGGAATGATTTAAATAAACTGGTACCAGCCCACTGAGTCAAAGACCTTCTTTCGTGTACTGTGAATCTGTAAGAATTCAACTTATGAAATTGCCTGCCAGGAGCGCTGATCAGAAGCTGGGCAAAGCCTACACTCCTGTGTTCCCACATAGAACTCACTGGCAATGTTTAAAAAGATGCTATCATGCTACCTTCATTTAATGGATTTCCAGTAAAGAAAAGATTAAAAAATAATTGGCCGTATTTAAAAATATTCAGCAAGTTTCTCGGAACTGTGACTGATGAAGAAAACAAATACTTTAGTCTGAGACAGAAATCTGTTATCTCCAAGTAAGGAAGATAACCCGTATGAGCATCGACCATTTAAAATCTTTGGCTCACCTTCCGTGCTCACAATCTAAATGTGGACAGGTTGTTTACATTTGCAAGGATTCTGCTCAGCATCTTAAATACCAGTGCACAGTGCAGTCTCCCTTCAGACTTTAGCCTCTAATTCCTAGAATCATTCCCGAAGCTGCATACTTAGCCCTCCCCGATGCATCACCAGGTGAGGTGGACACACTATCGGGGCTTCTGGCTGATAAAGCTTTATATCGAACAGCAACAGCCTCAGTAAAGTGTTACAGAGGAATTTATCTACACAGAAACGTGGAATAGCTTAAGCAGGGAGCAATGAATTATCTTGGCAGTATCTTGATGCTTGTATTTACAGGAAAAGGAAGAAAGAAATGCGAGGGTAGACTGAGCAGCATTGAGAATGGAAGGAGGCTTGCGTACAGCACAGACTGGTTAGACCGAATGGCCTTCTCAGGGATGCTGATGCTGTGCATCAGTTGCATTATGGGATGTATTTACACTAAAACAGGCATTTGTATTTTCTCACAGTCAATTGCAGATTAAAAATGAAGCAAGTGAATAAATCAGTGAAGTGCAGGCAATTGCAGTAGCATCTGTTGACCTGCGAGGCACTGTATCACTGTCCTTGCATCTGTCTTCGGCAACCTGTTCAGATGGTCGAGATGAAATGAAAACTTGATACTGCGTGAAATAAAGATGACTCTGCCTGTCAGTGCAGGGTGTAATGTACTTGCTACAGCATTAATATCATGCTAGACACCGAAAAGTATGTTGCGAGTACCCAGCAGGCAAATGTGCGGAAAGTGAAATAAACAAGTTGTCAATATAGGCAATCGACATATATGTTTCTATAAAAACAGGTGCCGCCTGATCTGCTAGGCACTTCCACTGTACTTATTTTGTCCGTTTTTAAGTTTACAATTAACGCAGCCACTAGCAGAAATCTGTTCCCGTTTTACCCGAGAAAGAGTTAAGTTGCTGGCAATAAGAATACGGACCGAACAGTAAATGGAAATCAAAATGGCAGATGCTGGAAATATGAAGTAAAAACAGACAATATTGAAAACACTCAGCATACCAGGCAGCCTCTATGGAAAAATAAATGGAGTTAACATTTTGGGTCAGAGGTCATTGACAACCGATCTGCTTGGGCAAATTTTTGTCTCTTTCCGCGCAGTTTCCTTGAAATTGTAATTGAATGCTTGTATTCCAAGTCACGGTGATTATTATGCACGTCCTTTTCATTGTGTTCAGAAAGGCAGTGTTGGTGTAAGGAAAGGAGCCCCCCCTCCCAATTCTCCAGTACGCCAACTGTGCCCACATAACAGTCATGCTCAGTCATAAAATCAACTGTATCTTAGTTACCTCTACAAGAAAACACTGGAGATATTACTCTATAAAACTGATGCAGCACAATTGGCAAAAGCAACAGTGTACTGTTAATTAACTCTCTCTCTCTCTGAACAAGGCTTTATGTGATAGATTTTCCTTTGCATTAGCCTGCCAGAATTTAAAATACCTTCCTCGCGTGTTAAATTATCTCTGCCTTAGTTTATCGATCCTGCTCCACATACTGTGTAAAGCCATTCATATATGCCAGTACCCTTTTGTTGGACGGACTGGCGCAAATGATTAAACTCCCAAATTTCAAAAAGAAACTAGAAGCTGTTTCAATAGTTCCGTTAGCAGACCCTTGTTTTGTGCCTTTCGACGTGTCAACGCAAAAGCCTTTGGCTGCAATCCATGGGCCTGTCATCGTCGGCTTCCTTCTCTGATCCCCGGTCTTTCCTGTTTGTTAACGAGGACTCTGATGCTTAATCCCTATCCCCGTCCTTCTTCTCCATCCTGGTGAGGATTTGATCAGGGGTTTTAAATGGGGGATGGCCGCTCTAGAGTGCCTGGTAAAAACTGGAGCACAATTTGTGAAAAAGAAGATAGATTTTATATTAAATAAGAACGCCGGGGTGGGTGTAAGACTTTTAAGTGATGCGGAACGGAAAAAAGTTCGGGGAGCTCGGGCTTAGTTCCGCTAAAGACCAATTGGCATCGATCGCGGTTACTGTTTACAGGCTCGGCGCAGTCAGACGTCCCCCCACGCACGGTGTCCTGCCAGCGCGCCACAAAATTCATCTCGCAAACCTTGTTGCTCAATAACCTCTCTGCAACGCACAACTTAAGTCTTTGATAGGACTCCCCCCCCCCACCACCATACACACACACACACACACACACACACACACCATACACATACAAACACACACACACACACATACACACACACACACACACCACACACACACACACACACACACCATACACACACAAACACACACACACATACACACACACACACACACACCATACACACACAAACACACACACACATACACACACACATACACACACACACACCATACACCACACACACACACACACACACACCATACACACACAAACACACACACACACATACACACACACATACACACACACACACCATACACCACACACACACACACACACACACCATACACACACACACACACACACACACACACACACACACACACACACACACACACACACAGCCTCCCCCCACGTTTTGCGTTCTACTTCAATGACCAGGGATTATTTTGCCTTTGAGAGAGATGTTCAAATGCAGTTGAAATAAAATGTCGTATTATGCACTAATTCAAACGATTCCACCTAATCTATCCAAAACCGATCGTACTTTCAAGCAACATATGTTGCGTGAATTTCCAGCATCTGCAGAATTCCTGTTGTTTCCGATCGTACTTTCGCTGGACTTTCAGATAACCACGATATTTTTTTTAAAAAATCTACTGTGAGTGTACGTGGTGAGAGGGAACGGGGAGAGGGGTGTAACTTAATACTAGCTTTCAGAATAAGGTACCCAAATGAAGAAAATACTATCTATGGGATGCTCCGAATAATCTTATTTTTCCTAAAAAAAAGGGTGGCCTCAAATCAACCTGCTTTGTCACTTATGATATTTTACTCAGCTAACGTTCCCTTTGAAAATCCCGTCACCTTTTCAGCGTCTTTTGCTGCTTGAAATAATTCGTGACAAAACATTACAAGAACTAAACAGCTTATATTTATGTTTTACGAATTTAAAAAGGGACATAATATTGCTTCAATATTTCACCAGAGACACTCAGTGCCAACACGGATGACGAGGCAAGGATGCGAGATCTCCGCAGTTCGGTGGCTTGCGTCTAAAACCCAGGATTAATTTTACGCGCTCATCCCCCCCCCCCCCATTCCATCTGCAATTATAAGGAATAGAAAGACGCTATTTCGCCTCTCCATACTCCTTACACATTCGGCGGCATCTTCAGCTAATAAAATTCTCTCTCTCCTGGTGTAGATTCGCCCCGAGCATCAACAGTCTTTGGTGGGAGAGAGTTCTAGATTCATAGCAGTCTGTGAAAGTACTTACTGATATTATCTCATGAACGGTTTAGTTCTAATTTTAAAATAATGGCCGAATGTACATGATAATTTGACCAAATCTATTCCACTGAATCATCTTGTCATGTTGAACTCCCGTCCTTCTGGCATTCATGCAATACTGGCCAAATGGTAATGTCTCCAATCTGCTGACAATAGCCAACCCCCTTTCATATTGCACTGTAACAGCTCGGAGTCAGAGGTGACTTCACTGCGTCCGAGTGTCAGCCTCCTCATACCAACTACCAAGTTTCACGCATCTGCAGCGCTCTCTAAATTACAGCTGGCAAGAGCCGTAGTACATAAACTGAAGTTCAGAAGGTAGCGGTTCAGCTTCAGAAATCACGCCAGCAATCAAATAAAATGGAACATGCAGAAATGGCAGGTATAGATCTCCAGTTTTAACGCCTTTGCACCGACCTTGGTAAGAAAGGAACGCCGACTTCAAGGAATTGGCAACAATAGACTTTTTTTTATACAAAAAGGCAAGACTGTAATTATAACAGTAACATACTTGCCGAAAAGAAGCATAATTCAGTGAATACATTTATTAAAGTCAATTGCTGCAAATATAGATATTTTAAAAACCTATGAAATTTTAGTAGGTGTATATGTGCACTCTGGGGTAGTATAGTGTACTGCAGGGTACAACCATTCCGCCAAATCTCACCCAAGGCAAACATTTACGATCACTCGTAACAGTCACGTGTCTACCTCTCACTCCCACATTTTGTGTGTTTTTTTTTGTTATGAGAACTTCATACCTCGCATTCCCTGGAGCCAGATTTGTTAAAGGTGCAAGAGGCTGTTCCGTTCATCAGCATCTCCGTGGCCTCGGTGTGCGCAGGCTTATAGTCAACATAATATTCCTGGGTGGTGGGTACCATGTGTCTCAGTGACTGCCTCTTTTTGCGCCGCCTGCGCCCCAGTGAGCGCTGCTGCAGTTGCTTCATACTCGCGGGGTACCGCTTCCAGGACACATAGATGACCAGAAGGATGACCAGCACGGAGAGAAAGAGGGCCACGCTGCCCGCGATGATCTTGTGGAAAGAGACAGGCTCGACGTCCTCAGAGTCGGTGCTGGGCAGTGGGGGAGTGGTGGCGACTGGGATGGGGACCTGGGCTTTGCTCTCGGGGTTGGCCTTGGGAAGCCTTGTTTTGAAGGTCGGTTTGGCATGAACTTTGGGTGGACTCGGCATCCTGTGAGTGGTAATCCTCTGAGTTTTAATGCAAATATTATAGTTATCGACTGCTTCCACCACCTGCTCACCCTGCAGCTGCTTTGGCCCCGCACAAATCATTGTATTCTCCCTCCTCCCTTTAAACATTTTAAGCCAGTTCACGAGCGAGCAAATGTTCCGATTGCACTCCCACATATTCCCCGAGAGACTGACAGAGTTGAGCGATATCCAGGATTCCAGGATCTCCTGGCCTATGGTGGTGAGTTTGTTGGAGTCTAGGTGCAACGTGTGCAGGTTGGGCACGCACTGGAACACGTTGGGCCCAATGGCTTGGATCTCATTGCCCGACAGGTCTAGCTTCTCCAAGGAGCTCCAGGTCCAGGACATGCCCTGCATGACTACGCTGATCTTATTCCACTGAAGGTAGAGGATTCGCAGGGTGGTCAGGCGAGGGAAATGGGCAAGGTTGACCTTGGAGAACTGGTTGTGCTCCAGATGTAGCTCCACTAGTCGGCCCAAGCCCGCGAAGGCGTTGCGAGCCAGGCTGCGGATGCGGTTGTAGCCCATGTCTAAGAACTCCAAGTTTCGGCAGTCCTGGAATATCCTAACCGGGACGGTCCGCAGGTTGTTGGACCTCAGGTGCAAGCTCTGAAGTTTGCGCAGTCCCCGGAACTGCTCGGGCTGCAGCGACTGCAGCTGGTTGTAGGAGAGGTCGAGGTTGCGCAGGTTGGTGACCGGCCGGAAGGTGTTGTTGAAAAGGCGGGTGATTTTGTTGGAGCTGAGAATCAACTCCTTGAGCCTGCGGATCCCGTTGAAGGCGTGCTCGTGCACCAAGCCGATGTAGTTGTGGTCCAGGTACAGCCAGGTTAGCTGGTTGAGACCCACGAACTGGTTGTGTTCCAGCGTCTGCAGGCTGTTATAGCGGAGCGACAGTCCCAGGGAGCCGGGGGAGATGTTCGGAGGGATCTGCTGGAGGCTGAGCGATTCGCAGTACACTATTTTACCGTGGCACCTACAATTGCTAGGACACGCTCGCTCAGCGCTGGAGAGTATACTCATCAAGACGGTGGGTGCCACCATTAATACTGCGACTCGACCACTTAATAGTGCAATTACCCCGAGACCTGAAAAGGAAGAAAAGTTATTCTAATAAATCACTAATTTCTAGCTGCATCAAGCCCGTCTGCATTTTTAATAAAAATCAAATGCGTGCCTCTTTCCCCGGGCGTATGGATTTGCGGTAACTTTAAAGTGATCGGGAAATTCTGAATTTCAAGCAACTTAAAACGGCATCAGAAATCGATCGTGGCCGTGAAACGGTACGCGGCGGTTGCAGGGAGATGAAAAGACGGAAGCGGCTCACCCATCCTTCGCATGCTGCCGGGAGCCCCGCTGGTTATGATCGGTTCTCACTACGCAAAGCTCGACACGTTATGTCGGCCGCACCGTCGCCACTCCGGCCCTGCTCAGACCCATGGAGTGTACCTGCGAAGCGAACTGTTGGTTCCCTCTCTGCAAACATCACTCTTTGACAGCCATGGGAAGATCCGCGCAGCGCAACAGCGAGAGAGAGAGAAAGAGAGAGAGAGAGAGAGAGAGAGAGAGAGAGAGAGGGAGAGAGAGAGAGAGCGAGGGAGAGAGAGAGCGAGAGAGAGAGAGAGAGAGAGAGAGAGAGAGTGTGTGTGGGGGGGGGGCGGGGGGAGGAGAAGAGGCACAATCTTCATCCGCAGTGAACGGTTAAGTTTTTACTCCAGTCCGGTGCATTTTATTTTTCTCCCCAATTTGAGTTTTGACGAATCGCCAGCGACACAATAATGAAGCTCCCCAGAGCCGCACCCGGCGGGCTGCGGTGAGTTGTGTGTGTGTGTGTGTGTGTGTTGGGGGGCTGCCAGTCCGTCACCAGCCCCGGCTCTGCTGTGCTGTCAGTGGACAAGTAGCCCGCGCAGTAGTTGGCAGCGGTCACATTGCGCAGCTCACGGCCTCACTCCGCACCCTCCTCCTCCTCCTCCTTCTACTGTTGCTTCTGATGCCTCATGCCCAAGTCTTATGTGAAGCTGCCCCCACTGGAGAAAGCTATAACGGGCATGTGCAGAATCCTCGTCTATACCCGCCCCCCCGCAGCCCAAATCACACATAAACAAGCGAGCCTTCACAAAAAAAGACTAAGTGGCTGGGTGTTTGGATGTATATTGTTTGGGGGGGGGGTGTTGCCATTTGAAGCGACCCACAGTCGATCCACGGGGGTCAGGAAGAGCCTCTAATACTCCTTAATAATGAGAGATATGATGTTCCTTCCTAAATCTCCAGGCCAGGGATTAGTGGCTGGCCTCTGGGGAACCAGAAGAGAGAAAACAAACAAGGCGAACTTCAATAAATCTTGGTATCCTTTTTTTCTGTCTCATTTCTCAGTCATACAATTTGTCGGGATGGGGTTGGTAGAAACTTGCCTACAGTTAACAATCATCCAATGGATGAAGGATCTGTCGCCAATTGGGCAAGAATGGACCTATGAGGAACAGGCAATCTTCTGATGAAACCATGAAATCTCGGGGCAAACATCGAATCAGAGTTGTCAGCCCTGAAGCACAGCTCCGAATTCAACCACTCCAAGTGATTCTGAAACAAGTGCCAAGTTGTTCTTACAATTGGCCGGAAACACCCATACACAGTCGGTCCTCCGTATCCGCGGGTTCCCCAACTGCGGATCGAAAATATCAGCTGCGGATCACGGATGGCTATGGCTTTTTTTGCTTGTCATTATTCCTTAAACTATACAGTATAACAATTACTTGCATAGCATTTACATTGTATTAGGTATTGTAAGTAATCTAGAGATGATTTCAAGTATATGGGAGGATGTGCGTAGGTTATATGCAAATTCTACGCCATTTTATATAAAGGACTTGAGCATCTGCAGATTTAGGTATCCGTGGGGGGTCCTGGAACCAATCCCCTGCGGATACCAAGGGACGACTATACATCTAAATTATATAGATGTCCAAGTTTGTTGACAATACAAAAGGTAAGCAGGAAGCAAATTGTGAGAAGGCACAAAGGTCGTTCAAAGTTTGGCAGTTTGAGTATAATGTGGGGAATTTTGCGCTTATTCAACTTCACACGCAATTATATAGGAGAAAGTATTTTAATATGCATCATCTCAGAATCAAAGTTCAAAGTAAATTTATTATCAAAGTACCTATATGTCACCATATGGAATCCTAAGTTTCATTTTCTTGTAGTCATGCTCAATAAATCTAAAGAATAATAATAACAGAATTAATAAAAGACCGTCCAACTTAGGTGTTCTCCCAGAAGACAACAAACTGTGCAAATACAAAAAGAAAGCATAAATATCGAGAACGTGAGATGAAGAGTCCTTGAAAATGAGTCCATTGGTTGTGGGAACATCTTTTCAATTATTGGGCAAGTGAAGTGAGAAGTATTCCCTTTGGTTCAAGACCCTGATGGTTAAGGGGTGATAATTGTTCCTGAACCTGGTGGTGTGAGTCCTGACACTGCTTTACCTTCTTCTTGATGGCAGCAATGAGATGAGAGCATGTCCTCTGTGGTGGGGGTCCCTGATGATGGAGGCTGCTTTCCTGCAATAGTGTTTCATGTGGATGTACTCAATGGTTGGGAGGGCTTTACCCATGATGGACTGGGCCACATTCACTCCTTTCTGTAGGGCTTTTCATTCAAGGCCATCAGTGTTTCCATACCAGGCTGTGATGCAGCCAGTCAGTATATTCTTCACTACATATCTATAGAAGTTTGTCAGAGATTTAGTCGTTATTCTGAATCTCTGCAAACTCTTAAGGAAGTAGAGACACTGCCATGCTTTCTTCATAATTGCATTTACATGCTGGGCCCAGGACAGGTCCTCCAAAATAACACCACCAAGGAATTTAAAGTTGCTGACCCTCTACACCTCTGATCCTCTGATGAGAACTGATTCATAGACCTCTGGTTTCCTTATCCTGCAGTCAATAATCAGCTCCATGGTCTTGCAGACACTGAGTAAGAGGTTGTTGTTATGGAACCACTCAGCCAGATTTTCAATCTCCTTCCTACATGCTGATTTCTCACCACCTTTGATTCAGCCTATGACAGCGGTGTAGTCAGCAAACTTGAGTATGGTATTGGAGTTGTTCTTAGCCACACAGTCATAAGCTTAAAGCGAGTAGAGCAGAGGGCTAAGCACAGTTTTGTGGTGCACCTGTGTTATTGGAGATCATGGAGGAGATGTTGCTGCCAATCTGAACTGACTGGGGTCAGCAAGGGGGGAAATCGAGGATCCAATTGCACAAAGAGGAATTGAGGACACGCCCTTGAAGCTTATTGATTAGTTTTGAGGGGATGATGGTATTGAATGCTGAGCTGTAGTCAATAAAGAGCATCCTAATGTATGCATCTTTGCTGTCCAGATATTCCAGGGTTGAGTGAATTGCCAATGAGATGATATCAGCAGTGGACCACTTGGAGTGAATCTAAGTCACTTCTCAGGTAGAAGTTGATACGTTTCATCACCAACCTCTCAAGACACTTCATCACTGTGGATGTAAGTGCTGCTGGACAATAGTCATTGAGGCAGGTTCCCACGTTCTTCTTGGACACTGGTATAATGGAAGCCACACACGGCCGAAGCAGGAGATTAAAGATCTCAGTGAACACTCCAGCCAGTTGATCAGCACAGGTCTTTAGTACCTGCCAGGTACCCGGTCTGGGCTGGATGCTTTTCATGGGTTCACCTTCCTGAAGGCTGCTCACACATCAGCCGCAGAGACCGAAGTCATAACTGTCACAAATGTCGATCATACTTTGTTGATTCGAGTTTAGCCTGGAATTGCCACTTCGCTGTGAGATGGCTTTTCAGAGATCATACCTTGACCTCTTATAACTTTCTTGGTCACTAGACTTGAATGCCTCTGATCTGGCTCTCAACAGACTGAAGATCTCATGGTTCATCCAGCGCTTTAGATTGGGGAAGATTCTGAGAGCCCGGCTGTGAAAGGAGGAAAGTTGGACATGAGGCGAGCAACCCCATCCTGTAAAAACCCAGAGCTACAAAAACATCAACAGAAACTCTAAAGACCTCTTCCCTGGGGGTGAATGGATACCAAGAAGATGGATATGGATGCTTGAGCACATGATTTTCAAAAAATCTTTATATGCCCAGGACAGAAGACTTTGGTGAGCAGTTATAGGCAGCCTATGGATAACGAAGAAGAAGAGGAAGATGAGGAGAAGGAGGAGTGGGAAGAGGAAGAAGAAGAGGAGGAATAATAATAATAATAATAATTCTTTCAACCATAGTTACGTTAAGGCTTTAGAAAATCTGCCAATCAGAGCTCAGTAGTAAAAATATAACAAAGGTAATAAACACCCTTAGCGTATTTTTTCACATTCTATCAAGATATTATAGAAACATAGAAACATAGAAAATAGGTGCAGGAGTAGGCCATTCGGCCCTTCGAGCCTGCACTGCCATTTATTATGATCATGGCTGATCATCCAACTCAGAACCCCACCCCAGCCTTCCCTCCATACCCCCTGACCCCCGTAGCCACAAGGGCCATATCTAACTCCCTCTTAAATATAGCCAATGAACTGGCCTCAACAGTTTCCTGTGGCAGAGAATTCCACAGATTCACCACTCTCTGTGTGAAGAAGTTTTTCCTAATCTCGGTCCTAAAAGGCTTCCCCTCTATCCTCAAACTGTGACCCCTCGTTCTGGACTTCCCCAACATCAGGAACAATCTTCCTGCATCTAGCCTGTCCAATCCCTTTAGGATCTTATGCGTTTCAATCAGATCCCCCCTCAATCTTCTAAATTCCAACGAGTACAAGCCCAATTCATCCAGTCTTTCTTCATATGAAAGTCCCGCCATCCCAGGAATCAATCTGGTGAACCTTCTTTGTACTCCCTCCATGGCAAAGATGTCTTTCCTCAGATTAGGGGACCAAAACTGCACGCAATACTCCAGGTGTGGTCTCACCAAGGCCTTGTACAACTGCAGTAGTACGTCCCTGCTCCTGTACTCGAATCCTCTCGCTATAAATGCCAGCATACCATTCGCCTTTTTCACCGCCTGCTGTACCTGCATGCCCACTTTCAATGACTGGTGTATAATGACACCCAGGTCTTGTTGCACCTCCCCTTTTCCTAATCGGCCACCATTCAGATAATAATCTGTTTTCCTATTTTTGCCACCAAAGTGGATAACTTCACATTTATCCACATTAAATTGCATCTGCCATGAATTTGCCCACTCACCCAACCTATCCAAGTCACCCTGCATCCTCTTAGCATCCTCCTCACTGCTAACACTGCCACCCAGCTTCGTGTCATCCGCAAACTTGGAGATGCTGCATTTAATTCCCTCATCCAAGTCATTAATATATATTGTAAACAACTGGGGTCCCAGCACTGAGCCTTGTGGTACCCCACTAGTCACCACCTGCCATTCTGAAAAGGTCCCGTTTATTCCCACTCTTTGCTTCCTGTCTGCTAACCAATTCTCCACCCACACCAATACCTTACCCCCAATACCGTGTGCTTTAAGTTTGCACACTAATCTCCTGTGTGGGACCTTGTCAAAAGCCTTTTGAAAATCCAAATATACCACATCCACTGGTTCTCCCCTATCCACTCTACTAGTTACATCCTCAAAAAATTCTATGAGATTGGTCAGACATGATTTTCCTTTCACAAATCCATGCTGACTTTGTCCGATCATTTCACTGCTTTCCAAATGTGCTGTTATCACATCCTTGATAACTGACTCCAGCAGTTTCCCCACCACCGACGTTAGGCTAACCGGTCTATTATTCCCCGGTTTCTCTCTCCCTCCTTTTTTAAAAAGTGGGGTTACATTAGCCACCCTAGTGGGGTTACATCAGCCACCCTAGTGTATATGAAAAAATACATTAAACCAATCTGGAAAATTTACAAAGAAAAGTAAGAACTGAACCAACAAATGTTAGAAATCACAATGTACACAAAGACATTTAGATTAGCTCTACTTAGCACAGAAGAAGAAGAGGAATAACAGACTTTAAAAATTTGCACATCAGATAAAATTTCTGAGGATATATTTTTACCAATGAAAACAGGATTCAACAATCCATGCAAGCATATGCAATTCTGACAAGAAGTACACACCACTAAACCTAAATGAGAGCACAACCCAGAAAAATAAGGAAATGATCACTATAGAAGAAAAAGTTAACCAATAAAAAAGTATGATCCTCCATGGAAGACATCCCCACAATCTGAGCAGACTAGATGTCAACAAGGGAGTTGGGAGTCCTCTTCTCAGAAACAGAAAAGCTCCTGGTGACAATACAGGACCAGGTGGTTAACACAAAAATTATTAAAAATATATCATAAAGGACCAACAAATTCAAGATAATACATGCAGAAAATGACAAGCAAAACCAAAAATAATCCAACACATTACAGGATCCTTGAGCAGTTTAACTCAATCTGATTATTTACACAGGCACAATCAAGTTGCAAACATCATTCATTGCAAATTATATTATGACCAATCCATTATTACAGCTAGGACAATCTATAATAACTGTTCAGATATATTGCAGGATAAACAAACAAGCAAACACAAGGAAATCTGCAGATGCTGGAATTTCAAGCAACACACTTAAAAATTGCTGGTGAACGCAGCAGGCCAGGCAGCACCTATAGGAAGAGGTACAGTCGACGTTTTGGGCCTAGGTCCTTTGTCAGGACTAACTGAAAGAAGAGATAGTATGAGATTTGAAAGTGGGAGGGGGATGGGGAGATCCGAAATGATAGGAGAAGACAGGAGGCGGAGAGATGGAGCTAAGAGCTGGAAAGTTGATTGGCAAATGAGATATGAGAGGATCATGGGATAGGAGGCCTAGGGTGAAAGAAAGGGGGAGGGAGAAGCCCAGAGGATGGGCTAGGAGTATAGTGAGAGGGACAGAGGGAGAAAAAGGAGAGAGAGGGAAAAAAATAATAAATAAATAAAGAACGGATGGGGTACAAAGGAGAGGTGGGGCATTAACAGAAGTTAGAGAAGTCAATGTTCATGCCATCAGCTTGGAGGCTACCCAGACGGAATATAAGGTGTTGTTCCTCCAACCTGAGTGTGGCTCCATCTTTACAGTAGAGGAGGCCGTGGATAGACATATCAGAATGGGAATGAGACGTGGAATTAAAATGTGTGGCCACTGGGAGATCCTGCATTCTCTGGCGGACAGAGCGTAGGTGTTCAGCGAAATGGTCTCCCAGCATGTGTTGGGTTCGCCAGTAGAGAGAAGGCCACATCGGGAGCACCAGACGCAGTATATCACCCCAGCCGATTCACAGGTGAAGTGTCGCCTCACCTGGAAGGACTGTCTGGGGCCCTGAATGGTGGTAAGGGAGGAAGTGTAAGGGCATGTGTAGCACTTGTTCCGCTTACACGGATAAGTGCCAGGAGGGAGATCAGTGGGGAGGGATGGGGGGCACGAATGGACAAGGGAGTTGAGTAGGGAGTGATCCCAGCAGAAAGCGTGGGGGTGGGGAGGGAAAGATGTGCTTAGTAGAACAACTTACTTAATAGACATAGTCATTCCAAACAGACATAAAATACAGAAATCAATAGGTGAAAAACACCAAAAGCATGCTGAATTCAAAGAGGAAGTTGAAAGACTATGGAACATAAACAGGATGTGTACATTGTCCTGGTAGCAATATCTACGTCCCAAAGTCACTACAGAATAGCATTAAACCATTAGGGCTACACAGTAATATCTATGTAAATCTCCAGAAAGCTGCAATATTATACACCACTAGAATAGTCTGAAAGTCCTAGCAATTGAGAAATGAGAGTGCTTAGCTATGCTCGTACCTCAGGTTTTACCAGCTTCAGCTGAGAAAAAAATAAATAAAAATAATAATAATAATGCTATAAGACTTGGTGGGGAATCTGTAGGTGACAGTACTCTTATGTAACCAAATCCCTTGCCTTTGTGAAAGGTCACAGGTTTTGGAGATATTGTCGGAGTAGCTTTATGACGTGCATGTCATTTATGTTTTGTAGTGCCTTTGTGGTTTGGGAAATGAATACTTACGGTGATGGATGTGGTGTTAGTTATGCGGGGTGCTTCATCCTTGGATTGTACTGAGCTTCTTCTATTACTTCAGGTAAACAAGGAGTATCCCATCAGACCCTTGTGGAAAGGCTGTGCAGAGTCAGAAGTGGGCCATTCACCAGACATTACCTACCCTCTAAACTGCTTGTGCAGCCACAGTAACATCCTTAGATTTAACATAGAACATAGAACATAGAATAGTACAGCACAGTACAGGCCCTTCGGCCCACAATGTTGTGCCGACCCTCAAACCCTGCCTCCCATATAAGCCCCCACCTTAAACTCCTCCGTATATCTGTCTAGTAGTCTCTTAAACTTCACTAGTGTATCTGCCTCCACTACTGACTCAGGCAGTGCATTCCACGCACCAACCACTCTCTGAGTAAAAAACCTTCCTCTAATATCCCCCTTGAACTTCCCACCCCTTACCTTAAAGCCATGTCCTCTTGTATTGAGCAGTGGTACCCTGGGGAAGAGGCGTTGGCTATCCACTCTATCTATTCCTCTTATTATCTTGTACACCTCTATCATGTCTCCTCTCACCCTCCTTCTCTCCTCCCTAGCTCCCTTAATCTCTGATCATAATGCATATTCTCTAAACCAGGCAGCATCCTGGTAAATCTCCTCTGTACCCTTTCCAATGCTTCCACATCCTTCCTGTAGTGAGGTGACCAGAACTGGACACAGTACTCCAAGTGTGGCCTAACCAGAATTTTAAAGAGCTGCATCATTACATCGCAACTCTTAAACTCTATCCCTCGACTTATGAAAGCTAACACCCCATAAGCTTTCTTAACTACCCTATCCACCTGTGAGGCAACTTTCAGGGATCTGTGGATATGTACCCCGAGATCCCTCTGCTCCTCCACACTACCAAGTATCCTGCCATTTACTTTGTACTCTGCCTTGAAGTTTGTCCTTCCAAAGTGTACCACCTCACACTTCTCTAGGTTGAACTCCATCTGCCACTTCTCAGCCCACTTCTGCAACCTATCAATGTCTCTCTGAAATCTTTGACAATCCCCTACACTATCTACAACACCACCAACCTTTGTGTCGTCTGCAAACTTGCCAACCCACCCTTCTACCCCCACATCCAGGTCATTAATAAAAATTACGAAAAATAGAGGTCCCAGAACAGATCCTTGTAGGACACCACTAGTCACAATCCTCCAATCTGAATGTACTCCCTCCACCACCACCCTCTGCCTTCTGCAGGCAAGCCAATTCTGAATCCACCTGGCCAAACTTCCCTGGATCCCATGCCTTCTAACTTTCTGAATAAGCCTACCATGTGGAACCTTGCCAAATGCCTTACTAAAATCCATATAGATCACATCCACTGCACTACCCTCATCTATATGTCTGGTCACCTCCTCAAAGAACTCTATCAGGCTTGTTAGACACAATCTGCCCTTCACAAAGCCATGCTGACTGTCCCTGATCAGACCATGATTCTCTAAATGCCTATAGATCCTATCTCTAAGAATCTTTTCCAACAGCTTTCCCACTACAGACGTAAGGCTCACTGGTCTATAATTACCCGGGCTATCCCTACTACCATTTTGAACAAGGGGACAACATTCGCCTCCCTCCAATCCTCCGGTACCATTCCCATGGACAACGAGGACATAAAGATCCTAGCCAGAGGATCAGCAGTCTCTTCTCTCGCCTTGTGGAGCAGCCTGGGGAATATTCCTTCAGGCCCCGGGGACTTATCAGTTCTAATGTATTTTAACAACTCCAACACCTCCTCTCCCTTAATATCAACATGCTCCAGAACATCAACCTCACTCATATTGTCCTCACCATCATCAAGTTCCCTCTCATTGGTGAATACCGAAGAGAAGTATTCACTGAGGACCTCGCTCACTTCCACAGCTTCCAGGCACATCTTCCCAACTTTATCTCCAATTGATCCTACCTTCACTCCTGTCATCCTTTTTTTCTTCACATAATTGAAGAATGCCTTGGGGTTTTCCTTTACCCTACTCACTAAGGCCTTCTCATGCCCTCTTCTTGCTCTTCTCAGCCCCTTCTTAAGCTCCTTTCTTGCTTCCCTATATTCCTCAATCGACCCATCTGATCCTTGCTTCCTAAACCACATGTATGCTGCCTTCTTCCACCTGACTAGATTTTCCACCTCACTTGTCACCCATGGTTCCTTCACCCTACCATTCTTTATCTTCCCCACCGGGAAAAATTTATCCCTAACGTCCCGCAAGAGATCTCTAAACATCGACCACATGTCCATAGTACATTTCCCTGCTTAAGCATCATCCCAATTCACACCCGCAAGTTCTAGCCTTATAGCCTCATAATTTGCCTTTCCCCAATTAAAAATTTTCCTGTCCTCTCTGATTCTATCCTTTTCCATGATAATGCTAAAGGCCAGGGAGTGGTGGTCACTGTCCCCCAGATGCTCACCCACTGAGAGATCTGTGACCTGACCCGGTTCATTACCTAGTACTAGATCTAGTATGGCATTCCTCCTGGTCGGCCTGTCCACATACTGTGACAGGAATCCGTCCTGGACACACTTAACAAACTCTGCCCCATCTAAACCCTTGGAACTAATCAGGTGCCAATCAATATTAGGGAAGTTAAAGTCACCCATGATAACAACCCTGTTATTTTTGCAGCTTTCCAAAATCTGTCTCCCAATCTGCTCCTCTGTATCTCTGCTGCTACCAGGGGGCCTATAGAATACCCCCAGTAGAGTAACTGCTCCCATCCTGTTCCTGACTTCCACCCATATTGACTCAAAGGAGGATCCTGCTACATTACCCACCCTTTCTGTAGCTGTAATAGTATCCCTGACCAGTAATGCCACCCCTCCTCCCCTTTTTCCGCCCTCTCTATCCCTTTTAAAGCACTGAAATTCAAGAATATTGAGAATCCATTCCTGCCCTGGTGCCAGCCGAGTCTCTGTAATGGCCACTACATCATAATTCCATGTATGTATCCAAGCTCACAGTTCATCACCTTTGCTCCTGATGCTTCTTGCATTGAGGTACACACACTTTAGCCCTTCTACCTTACTACCTTTACACCGTTTATTCTGCTTCTCTTTCCTCAAAGCCTCTCTATATGTTAGATCTGCCTTTACTCCATTCACTTCTTCCACTGCTCTATCGCTTCGTGTCCCATCCCCCTTGCAAATTAGTTTAAACCCTCCCGAACCATGCTAGCAAACCTACCTGCAAGGATATTGCTCCCCCTCGAGTTCAGGCGCAACCTATGCAATCTGTACAGGTCCCACCTTCCCCAGAAGAGATCCCAATGATCCAAAAATCTAAAACCCTGCTCCCTGCACCAACTCCTCAGCCACGCATTCAACTGCCATCTCCAACAATTCTTACCATCACTGTCACGTAGCACTGGCAGCAATCCTGAGAACGCCACCCTTGAGGTCCTGTTCTTCAGCCTTCTGCCTAGTTCCTGAAACTCACACTTCAGGACCTCATCCTTCTTCCTGCCTATGTCGTTGGTCCCAACATGTATCACGACTTCTGGTTGCTTTCCCTCTCGTACCAGGATGTCATGTACCCGGTCAGAGACATCCCGGACCCTGGCACCCGGGAGGCAACAAACCATGCGGGTGAACCCGATTTGCTCTAGAACCACAGTAATGTCCCCATTTCCGAAGATTATTGGCAACGTAGCTGCAGCTGGTTGCTTGTAGGACTCTACTTTGGGGAACTTCAGCAGTAATGTCTTCTTCCTGGAATGATTGATTTCCAGCAACCCCGACCACACAACTTTGTAGCAAGTTTGATTCTGACCGTTCGAGAGTTTTCCTCTTGATGCTGCTGACAATTTCACCAGGACCCCTTATTATGATAACTGAGTCCAATGTTGCCCTGATGTCAAAGGAAACCACTCTTAGCCCACCACTGGCATTCAACTTTCAATCAATGGCCTTGTCAGTGATGCCCATGTTCTGAGAAATTTATACATTTAAAAAAGAAATGATAGGACAACAGGCTCCCTTGAGGAAGTTAAAATAATTTGAAAAATAGCACATAAAGGGAATTTAAAAACAGAATTGGTAAATGCTGGAAATACTTAGCCCGTCCCTCTGCATCTGCTCAAAGACAAACAAGAGTTAACGTGGCAGGTCAGTGACTCTTGGTCAGAACTGAAAAGGAGACAAAGTAATCTTGTCGATCTATATGGCGAGTTAGAGAAGGAGTTGTCTCTGTGTGGCTGTCATCAAAGTCACTGCAGAGGCACTGAAGTTAGTGATATCGAAGTCTTTATTTATCATGACAAGCAAGCATTCTTCTGGAGACCCTCACAGCACAGAGTATCACCAACTCAAAAGTCCATCACATTCTTATACCCTTAAGATCAATGGTAAAATTAAGTGATTCAATGCATTTCATTATAGACAATAGAGAATAGGGGCAGCTGTAGGCCATTCGGCCCTTCGAGCCAGCACCGCCATTCACTGTGATCATGGCTGATCATCCACAATCAGTACCCTGTTCCTGCCTTCTCCCCATATCCCTTGACTCCACTATCTTTAAGAGCTCTATCTAACTCTTTCTTGAAAGCATCCAGAGACTTGGCCTCCACAGTCTTCTGGGGCAGAGAACTCCATACATCCACCACTCTCTGGGTGAAAAAGTTTTTCCTCAACTCCGTTCTAAATGGCCTACCCCTTATTCTTAAACTGTGGCCTCTGGTTCTGGACTCCCCCAACATCGGGAACATGCTTCCTGCCCCCAGCGTGTCCAATCCCTTAATAATCTTATATGTTTCAATCAGATCCTCTCTCATGCTTCTAAATTCCAGTGTATACAAGCACAGTCGCTCCAATCTTTCAACATGTAACGGTCCCGCCATCCTGGGAATTAACTTTGTGAACCTACGCCGCACTCCCTCAATAGCAAGAATGTCCTTCCTCAAATTTGGAGACCAAAACTGCACACAATACCCCAGGTGTGGTCTCACAGGGGCCCTGTACAACTGCAAGAGGGCCTCTTTGCTCCTATACTCATCTCCCCTTGTTATGAAGGCCAACATGTCATTAGTTTTCTTCACTGCCTGCTGTACCTGCATGCTTACTTTCAGCGACTGATGCTCATTGTACTTCCCCTTTTCCTAACTTGACACCATTCAGATAGTAATCTGCCTTCCTGTTCTTGCCACCAAAGTGGATAAGCTCACATTTATCCACATTAAGCTGCATCTGCCGTGCACCTGCCCACTCACCCAACCTGTCCAAGTCAATGTCACAATGACATTGTTTACTTCAATACTTCGGGTAGACAATGCTTTTGAATTGCGTATCTACAGTGGGAGACACCTCTGAATGATCAAGCAGTTTTGCTGGGACAAAGTAATTGAAAAATTCCCTGAATTTATTTATAATGGTGCAAGTTACTTAAAACCAGGGTTAATGCAAGCTAGTTAACATAATTGCCTTGTTTTAATGTTTGGCTGATGCATATGCAAGTATCTCATAGTCACCATTTTATAAATCATATCTCTCAGACTGTTGGCCAACCTGTGCTTTTAACTCCAATTTACTGCTTCCAATTTACCTAAGAACTGAAGTCTGGTTCTTGCTTGAATTACTATCTGCTATATTCTCTGGAATACTCCGTAAAAGGGTAATCTAGAGTGACTGTAGGCATACCCTGTAAACAAGGATACCTCGTCAGTGGGTGAATGGGAGCAGATAGAGATTAAGAATTTAGTCAAAAGAATCTAAGTCATGTGTAATTTATTGTCACGTGAACAAGTACGGTGACGTACCGATACATTGAAAAACATGCACGTGGCAGAACTTGAGACACGTAGGTACAAACAATATGGGATATAACATACATAAATTATACAAGACAGTGAAGAGAGAGGAGAAAAAGACTTAGCAAGGACAAGGCGTCAATGCAAAAAGAGGACACCGTCAAGTCCACGGTGGTGTTCCATTGCTGAAGTAGAATAAGCATTGTGTTTGGGTCAAGAGCCTGGTGGATGCAGGGAAGTAGCTATTCTTGATCCTAGTGGTGTGAGACTTTAGGCTAATGGTAACAGTTTAACATGACCTGGATGGTCGGTACCTGGATGATAAATGCCACCTTCTTAAGGTAATACATCCTGTAGATGGTGTCAGTGGTGGAGGAGGGCTATGCCTGTGTTGGATTGGCCTGCATCCACTACACAGGAGGTCAGAGTTGTGAAATCCAGCATAGGAAGATAGGCCGAGCAGGCCAGGTTGCGGTAGTCATGGAAATTTTCATGTGTTTCTGGCATTTAAAAGAATATTAAAAAAGAAATAAATAACGTTGGAAAAAATTAAGGTTATTAACTAAAGCGAAATTTAAAAAAATGTTATTAAATGAAAGCAAACTACATTACCTCCCTCTTGGGTATCATGTCTTGACACAGGATCTGAAAGACTAATTTTTTCCCCAGCGTAATGCAGTGTGACCTTATTGATTTTCTACTCCAAACCTGACAGTGGCTCTGGGCCTTTGACAGCACATGCCTGCAGGTCCCAGACTTACTAATAATTCAATGACTATACTCCAGTACTTCTCTTTGGAACCACCACCATTACCCAGCAAGTGTCATACAGTTATTAATTATCTACCAGCATTTATGACTTACCTTAATTTTCTAAAACACAACAAAGGGGTTTATGAAGATTCATTTTCAATACAGTACATTAAACAGAAGAAAACGTGTTTTGCACTTTTCTTCCAGTAGATTATATATGTTCACAGTGCATTCAGGCAGCCATGCAAGGTCTCTCTCCACAATGATGAATTTGTCTCAAATGGCTTTGTTAACAAGACAATAACCTTTGTTTGATACAATAAGGACAGTTGATATAATAATTCACATACAGATTTGACCGGACAACATGGAATATGTTTGGGTCTTTCTTTGTCAGATCATTTCACTATTTCATGATCATCCCAGATAGTAATTACAACTTCCAACTTCAGTTCTTCAATGCTAGGTGTGCTGTGGTTTCACTAGGAGAAGGTTGATGGATGTCAGTGCTCTGATACTGCCCAATCAACTGTCTCAGCCTTCTCCCAGCCCAGCAAATCAGACATCCCATGCACTATTTCTGGCTTGAGATGTGAACTCATTGCCTTTCTCTGGTTCCTTTCCTAAAACACCTTGGATCCTCTTCAAGCTCACCTTGGTGAGATATAGGTACATAGGTATTTGATATTTTCCCACAAATTTACATTTGAACCCTTGCAACCAGATTTTAATCCATGCCATGTTTCTGAAACAATTCTATCAGTAGCTCACCAAGGACTCCCCAGCATTACCTTAGTTACACCTTCATACTGCAGACTCCAATACTTAGAAGGATAAATGTAGCAGATAATTGAAATGTCACACCTAGCAAGTTCTACTCCATCACTTACTGAACTTGATGATAAGACATCTTTCCTTCATTGCCGCAAAGTCAGAGTGCTGGAACTAGCTAAAATAGCAGTACCTTCACTACAAAGGCTTAAGTGGTTCGAGAGGGATCAAGGATAAACTTAAGTCACCATACACATGTATATGTATTAGGAATTTGCTGTGGTGTGTTAGCATGGCATACAACAAAGAAAACAACATTCAACAATTGTAAAGAATAAAGAATTATTTAGAAATAAAGTTTGAGGTTGAAGTACATATATGGAATAAAATGTCCATAAATTCATCAATACCAGCATGTATTTACAATGAAAACATCATTATAAAAGTGATATAAAGTGTTTACAGTGCAGTATAGTGATGGGGGTTTGGATAGAAGGGGATTGAGAGGGCTAACTAAACTACTGGATCTAATTAATTACCTGGAAGAAGAAACCTGTATGCTGGCGGAAGTTTTAGTTTTAAAGAAGGCGTAGCACACTCTTATCAAGGGTGGCTGGCGATGAGTGCAAAGTATTGGCTTTGCTATTGATCATGTCTGTGAACACTAAAGTCACAACTGACGTACTGTGGCATTTTCACTTTTCACCTCCTTGACTTGCAGGAGGGCATTGTTATGGCTAACCGTGCTATCATTCTCCATTTCCACTTTGTCCTGTGCCCTCCAGTGCCCGGTATCAAGGTGGAGCCAGAAAATCACCCGCTATGGCTTCTCTTCCCATTCCCTCAATGTTCTGTTTGGCATTCCCAAGGATTCGTACTTGGACACTCTTATCTATCTATTAGCAGTCTTCACCAAAATCATTAAAAAGGACATGTACTGAGATTTCCCATTAACTCTGAGGCTTCCACCATCAGCAAATTATCATAATATGTCAAACACCCATTGTTAGATGATCAGAAATGTTCTTCTGGACCTTGGGTAAAGCAAAGATGTTATCCTTGGTTCCCATCAATCATAAACATTATTTTTTCTTTGATTGTGGCTGATACTTTAACCTAAAATCCTTTTGATGGAATATAATTGTGCATATTAGGTGTGTATATGTTTGCAGGTAGGTGTACATATAGATTTGTGTATGCATGTGGAATGTGTGTCTTGTACATTAGTTCGTCTATGTGTATGTGCTGATGTATACATGTACATGAATACCTGTATACTTGTCTGTGCATTCATTCTTTGTGTTCCCTTACATGGTACATGTACATTATGTGCAGTGGATTCCAGTTAAATAGGTCATTGGTTAATCAGTACAGCTGCTTATTTGGGCCAATTCTTAAAGAAAAAAAAAGGAAGCAGCACAAACATGAGAAAATCTGCAGATGGAGGAAATCCAAAGCACCTCAGACAGAAAATGCTGAAGGTACTCAGCAGGCCAGGCAGCATCTATGGAAAAGAGTAAGTAGTTGACATTTCGGGCTGAAACCCTTTATCAGGACTCTGATGAATGGAAATCGGTTCTCTTTGGAGAAAACAGTACATAAAATGGAGATAAGTAAGCAAATAAATACTAAGTTCATAAATAGGTCTGTATATAACATTCCTATTTCATGCAATATCTGATAATAGAAGAAATGAATTTTCAGAAACTTAACATTGGGTGA
Source organism: Mobula hypostoma (assembly GCF_963921235.1). Lineage (NCBI taxonomy): Eukaryota > Metazoa > Chordata > Chondrichthyes > Myliobatiformes > Myliobatidae > Mobula > Mobula hypostoma. The sequence goes on from NC_086115.1 coordinate 22,814,736, forward strand.
ATGGTTGCAGGTTCTCTCTTTGATAATTGTCTTTAATTGAAAGTTGGGAAGGTGAACATCCTATTGTCATAGAGTCATAGAGCACTACAGAAAAGAAACAGGCTTTTTGGCCCATCTAGTCCATGCCAAATTATTATTCGGCTACGTCCCATCAACCTTTACCTGGACTACAGCTCTTCACATCCTCCACTCCATGTACTTACTCAAACTTCTCTGAAATGTTGAAATGAAGCCCACATCCACCTTTCTGTTGGCAGCTCGTTTCACACTCTCACCAACCTCTGAGTGAAGAATTTCCCTTCCGGGTTCCCCTAAAATATTTCACCTTTTAGCTTGAACTTATGACCTCTAGCTCTAGTCTCACCCAACCTCAATGGAAAAAGCCTTCTTGCATTTACACTATCTATATCCTTCAAAATTTTCTAGACCTCGATCAAATCTCCCCTCATTCTCATACACTCCAGGGAATTAAGTCCTAACATATTCAATCTTTCCCCTTAACTCGGGTCCTCCAGTCCCAGCAACATCCTTGTAATTTTTCTCTGTACTCTTTAAACATTATTGATATCTTTCCAATGGGTAGATGACAAGAACTGCGCACAATACTCCAAATTAGACCTCACCAGCATCTTATAAAACTTCAACATTACATCTCAACTCCTGTACTCATTACTTTGATTTATGAAGGCCAATATGCCAAAAGCTCTCTTTATGGCCTTGTCTACTGTGATGCCACTTTCAAGGATTTATGGAGCTTTATTCCCAGATCTTTCTGTTCTGCCACACTCCCCAGTACCCTACCATTCACTGTGTGAGCCCTACACTGATTTGTCTTCAACACCTCATACCTGCATTAAACTCCATATGCCATTTTTCAGCTGTTCTTCCAGATGATGCAGATCCCACTACAAGCTTTTATAGCCTTCCTCACTTTCTACTGCGCCACCAGTTTTGGCTTAATCCACAAATTTGTTTACCACATTACAATCCAGTGTCATGTGTGATGCCAAGCAAAGCTACCAGACGGATGATGCTAATGAGAGAGATAACAGAAGACAATGGAGAAACATTCAAAATGCTAATGAGAGAGAGGAGAGAGATTAATGAGAAAGAAACACAATTCAGATATTGACAGACCGGTTGCTTTGAACCTGAACTGTTTGAAGCTTGATGGACAGGTGATACCCCAGCAGGGGTATAAAAGGAGCAGGTTTGCTAAGGCACGAGACATGCCACAAGACCCTGGAAAGAGCAGTGTGCCCCCACAAGTGGTGAGAGTTTGGAGGACCGGTTTGCGGGAACCGATCAGAGGCTCACAGGGTGTAAAGGTACAATCAGTGGGAACCTGGGGTGTGTGTCTGCCCTTGCCTGGGTGCCGGGTTCACCGCAGAAGAACGATCGTATTCGGAATGGAGGGGTCATAGTCGGTGACCACAGCGGGATTAGAAGACATCAAAAGGTCTGCCCGAAACCAACTGCATCTCTCTCTCTGTCTCTCTCTCTCTCTCCAATGGTACAACAACAGCGATTACTTTGAACTGCACTAAACTGAACTGAACTCTGCTTCACTTAAGACTGATCATTTTACCCCTAGACTGCGATAGAACTTGGTTTGATTCCCATTACTTTAGTTCTGTGTATATGTGTGTATTATCATTGCTAACTTGTTACATTTATATCCTTATGATTAGAGTACTGTATTACTTATTTCTTTAATAGAACTTTATTCGTTCCTAGTAATCGCAGACTCCAACGAGTGTTCCATTTCTGCTGGTTTGGCAACCCATTTACGGGATACATAACACCAGACTGTGGATATACTAGATGACAAACAACAGCTAACCCAGCACTGATCCCTGCAACACAAAACTAGCCACAGGCCTCCAGTAAAAGAGGCAACCATCTGTCTGGCTTCTCCCATGAAGCCAATGTTGAAACCAATTTACTATTTCATCCTGAATGTCAAGTGGCGGAACCCTATTGACCAGCCTCCTGTGAGAGACCTTGTCAAAGGCCTTGCTAAAGTCCTTGTAGACAACATCCACCACGTTTCCTTCATCAGCTTTTCTGATAACTTCCTCAAGCATCTCTATATATTGCTTTCAACGTCAACTCCAGGCCTAGCTGAATTAACAGCAAAATTCCTGAAATGGAAGTGGGAAGGCCCCCTGGTTGCAGAAGATGAACCAGCAGAGCTGATGGAGACAGTGCAGTGTCATGGTTCAGCACAACGCTGTTCTGCTGACACTGCTCATTTAACCATAGAAACAAATATTAGACAGAATATTGTTCATCTGGGTGAACCATTGGGTGACTATTGAGAAAATGGCTATGTCTTCCTAGACCCAAGATTTATCCAGCAATGGAGACTGTAGATATAAGGTTTGCAGGTGAACCTGTGGGCCAGAACTGTACATTCAGATAGCATAAACCAATCCATTCTTGCTTGCTCTCCAATCCCAAGTTGGACCTAAGTGTGTTAATGCTTCCAGATACCTGAACTTCTGTGTCAAATATATATGCCCTTGCACATAAAATTCTTCTCGTTAGCCTTTCTTTATTAGTTTTACTAATTTGGATTAGTGAGTTAACTGTGTGTGTGGAAGTACAAGGTGCCCCCACTGGGCCCTAGCCATTGGTGCAGATGATTAGCTTGCTGTCAGTGATTTGTTTTCTGACCTAGGCTGATATGTGCAGTGCGTAGCTGGTGAAAGTTTTTATTGTCCCTCAGTGACTGCTGATCATACCAATTGATCCATATAGTTTAGATTCGGATTCAGATTTATTTATCAAATAAACATCAAAGCATAGAATGAATGTGTTGCTTGCATCAACAACCAACAGAACCTAGGGGTGTGCTGGGGGCAGCCCGCAAATGTCGCCACAGATACCAGTGCCTACATAGCATGCCCACAATGCTCAGCAGAACAACATAGAACCCAACAAGCCCCTTTCCTCCTTATCACCCCCCCCTTCCCCCCCCACCCACATATTCGGACGAACAGTCGCTCAACTCCAGGACAGACCTCTGGGCCTGCAGTATCTAGGAGACTTCGACTTCCAGACCTCCAATCAACCTTTAGGATCTTTGGTATTGAGCCCCCTCGTACCTCTTGCTTGCACGCTCATGGAGGTGGAAAGTCAAGAATTCAAATTCTTCATCTTTTTATCCTGACTGAAAGGCGACGTATTTTATTCTGGATCAGTTGCATTTTTCAGTCTACAGTCTCAGTTAAGTTTGATTTGATTTCTGACAGTGCATTAGATGAAGATAAGCTATGTGGCCTGGGGAATGTAGAAACTAATATCAAAAGCTGCATATTAGTAGAAAATCCTAACATGTGAAGTGTGTCTGAGGGGCAACATGTATGCATCAAGTACTAGAGCAAAAAAAAAAATTACCCTTGTCTTCCCACAGCAATGTCAAATCATATCAAGCATTGCACCAGCATATGCAGGTCTGATGACCAAATAATTCTTGTTGAACTTGCTAGTAAACTATCGTTTTGGATTCAGCTCTTTAAATACCAGTGGTATTGGGCCCAATGTTCTGAGCAAATTATTGTGTGTGACAGATGATTATTGTTCTGAATGCTCAAGTCCACAGGAGGGAATGTCCTGTGAATTATGAGTTTCAGCTCATTGTTGGCTTATTTGCAAAACTCCATTAGTTTTATGAAAATCACATCTTGTGCCTTACTTCCTCGTGACTTTCGTGGAAGTACCACATTTGGTTGTTACTTGTCCTTTAAACTTATCACAGCAGTTAGAGGCTGGTAGTTAATGACCAGAAGTTATAATCTTTTGTACCAGAACGAAAAAATTTAGAAAGGTGGAATCCTTTCAGGTTACACTTTGTTTTTAAAGTTTAAAAAAAGTTAAATTGTACATTTATTTTCAGACTTTCCTCATTGTTCTCTCGATACATTTCTCGAAATTTCCCCTTTTCCAACTGACTTGACAGGGAATTCACAAATTCTGATTAAAACTCATCTCAGTGTTTGCGCGATGTATTTTTCATTCTTCTGATCTCTATGGTTAGCGTAATGTGGGTTATAAAATTCAGTAGTATAACTGTCTTTTTGTGCATAATGATTTGTTTTCAAAAAACAAATAAAATTCAGTAATAAATCAGTGATTTTTTTTTAATATAAAGTTCAGTAATAAATCAGCGATTTGTTTTCAATGTAGCCTCTAATTTGAATATACACACTCCTGCTGAGGCTTGTCCTTTTGATAGTTTAGTATGTTCATGGTGATTTTAATGCTGGCATAGCCCGCAGTCAATACAAGCTGTTAACCTTGTACAGCTAACCACAGTGGAATGGAACATAAGCTAACCTTACTCGAAGAGGCTGTCAACTACTCTAAGGTGAGTTGCTGATTGATTTCCATTGCTATATCACTAGGATTTTGCAAGCTTTCGCTGCTTTCTTGTATTCTTTAAACTTGTTGTGTTGGCGCGTGGGCAAGTGGTTAAGGTGTCGGCCTAGTGATCTGAGGGTCGCTAGTTCAAGCCTCAGCTGAGGCAATGTGTTGTGTCCTTGAGCAAGGCACTTAACCACACATTGCTCTGCGATGACACCGGTGCCAAGCTGTATTGGCCCTAGTGCCCTTCCCTTGGGCAACATTGGTGGCGTGGAGAGGGGAGACTTGCAGCATGGGCAACTGCCGGTCTTCCATACAACCTTGCCCAGGCTTGCGCCCTGGAAACTTTCCAAGGCGCAAATCCACGGTCTCACAAAACTAATGGATGCCCATCTATTTTAAACTTGCTAACATCTACAGGAAAAGTTATATAAAAGGGTAATCGATTTTTTCCTGAACTTAATGACTGCACAATCCATTTGTTCAAAGGCTTCTGATGACTTTTCATCAACAGGACTGAGAGAACGTGTTAGGATCCCACCAGACTGCATTTGGAGCTATTTGTAACAATGCATAATTTTCCATTCATAAACAGCAACGGCATTGCTGTTCTTTGATTGAAGACATTAGTTGTTTTGTCAGAGAAAGTTGTGTGTTAATTGGACACTGTCAGTTGCTCCTAGTGTGTAAATGAATGGTAAAATTTGGAGGCAGTTGATGGGAATGTGGGGAGGTTAAAATGGGTGAGAGTAGGATTAATGTATAATGGGTGTTTAGTGGTAGGTAAAAGATCGAAAAGGTTGACTAAAAAGAAGAGGTGGGAGGAGAGAGAACAGCACGCCTGTATGTGTGCAGCCCTCCGGTGAAAAATGATATCGTATCTGTTAAATGGGGGCCGTGGACAATTCTGATTTGATGGAGATTGGACGTGAAAGCACAGAGAAACATCTGGAGAAATTTCTGAAACGCTCGTTCGCTGCTGCCGTCACTGCGTGGTCGGGAATCTTTCGGAGGGTAGGCCTCAAAATCCCCAGCTTTGCCTGCTGTTGGCGACTGAGATTGAGGTCGAATTGTTCGGACAGAGATAGCGCTTAGTACTCAGTGTCGGAGAGCTGATCAGAGCTCGAAGTTTTCGGATGACTCTGAGTCGGACTGTGGTCAGCATGGCAGGGAGAGTTTTTCTTCCTTCTCCCGTCTGCGTGAGATGTGGGACATTTCAGAGACTTTGAACTTTTACTGTGCTCATGGACTTCTTCATCAAGTTATGGTATTGTTGCACTGTTGTAACTATATGTTATCATTATGTGATTTTGTCAGTTTTTTCAGTCTTGGTCTGTCCTGTGTTTTGTGATATCACACCGGAGGAAATATTGTATCATTTCTTAATGCATGCATTACTAAATGACAATGAAAGAGGACTACATGTCTTCATAATCTAAAAGGGTTTCTATGTCAGTTTTCTCAATGACTCTTGGGTAAGAGGTAGAACTACTATGTTTCTTTGCTGAGATTCCCAATTTTCCCTGGTGAGTTTAGTCATTAAACATACGGTCATCACTTTGCAGGCATCCCCTGTCAGTTTCTAGAAGTACTGTAAATGAAACTGTATTCGATTGTATCAGCTGGTGTGTGTCTAAAATGACCAAATTGTCCTGTATTCATATAGCAGTCAAAAGGCATTCATCCTGGCCACCATTCTTTGTCTAGTCATGGTAACACATAGTGGTAAGGGGTTGTTTGTTAGTGAGGAGGGCCACCGGCTGACAATATAGGACACAGAACACTACAGCACAGTACAGGTCCCTCAGCCCACAATGTTGTGCCGACCTTCTGACCCAGCCTCAGGTCAATTTAACCCCATTCCTCCTGCAAAGCATTTCATTTTCCTATCATCTATATGCTTATTTAACTATTTCTCGAATGCCCCTGATGTAATGACCTCTACCACCACCCTCGGCCGCATGTTCCATGCACTCACCAATCTCTGTGTAAAAACATGACTTCTGACATCTACCCTAAACTTTCCGCCAGTCACCTTAAGATTATGCCCTCTCATACTAACTGGAGGGAAATACCAGGACTGATGGTGTTCTGCTGTGGTTGCACAACCTAAGCATGAGATGGACCCAGTCTCTGCCACAAGGAATAGTTGCCATGAAGGACGAGGGAAAGGGAGAGGAGGAAAGGGGGCACTCCAGACTCTCCCCTCCTGGCACAATGGCAGCCTTGGCTTCAGTTTTTCATTAGCTGGACTGAAACAATCACACGTTGAATTGAAATACTTGTCCTCTAATAGCTGCAGTTATTGGCTCAATGATCAAGAATCAGGGATCAGCTTTATTAGCCATATATTTACATGTATTAGGGATCTGCTGTGGCGTGTTGGTACGATGTGTAACAAAAACAACAATATTAAACAATTATAAGAAAGAAGTATTATATAAAAAATAAACTTAGAGGTTAAAGTACAGATATGGAATAAGCTGAGAGTAAATTCATAAATACTGGCATGTATATACAATGTAAATAACATTATAAAAAGGATTAAAGTGTTCGCAGCACAGTGCAGTGACTGAGGTAAGGTAGAGGGGGGATGGGAGGGGCTAACTAGAATAGTTGATCAGATCATCGGCTCAGGGGAATGTGACATTATTGAAGATTATTTATAAATACAGATAGTCTTGGTGTTCTGAATTTATTGATTTATCAACTGTACAGTGTAACACCGCTGTCCAATATCACTGACTCTGCATTATTACCTATGTATTGAGCTAATTATTTTTCATAGTCCATATTTCTTCAGGTCATCCGATCCATCAACCTATGCTGACCCTCAGAGCATCCTCACCTACTTCCTTGTAATTTAACCGTGCTCTTTAACTCCTCCTTAGTTCTCTCACCATTCACCAAATAAGAGGTTCTTTACAGCAGCCCAATCACCAATCATCCAAGCATACTTCTGGAAATATGAGAAGAAAGCACAGCACCCGACGTGGTCACTGGGAGAATGTGAAAACGCCACATGCACTATGTCAAAGTCGATCAAAGCCAGTTTGCTGGAGTTGGGAAATGCTGCATCACTCAATACAGTCTTGTCCATTAATAATAATCTCATTTGTAGTCATCCACTGACTACAAGTCAGATAAATATTCTTGAACTGGATCGCCCTGGAGCTGATGTATGGCTCCTGGCCTCGTTGACATCACCTTAATATGCAGAGCTAAGTGAACCAAACATGTACACCCAAATGTCTCGTGGGCTCTTCACGGGCTTTTCAGCTCTCTGCGAATGGGGATGGCCAGAGAAATATAAGAACTTACTAAATGAATTTAAATATCTAATAAACTTACCAAAACACTAAAGTAATAACAAGCCCATTAAAATGCTTATTTTAACAGTCCTTTTGAAATGAAGGCAAGCACTAACTTGCGCTTAACCTATCCATAGAATCCCATGGAAATGCATGGGGTTGTTGCTCCTGTGGCAGCCACTGCTGGCCCAAAGATGAAGGGCAAGCTCGCAGTGCTGGATGTCACTACCCTCTTGCACCATTCTGAGTCTGGCAGTGAAGCTGACAGTTAGATGAGTTGAACCATGGCACCCTGAAAGCTTTTAGTGCTATTAGATATTAGTCAGTACTATAAAGTTGTTAGCACCAGTGCTGTGGTAGATAATCTGTTTTATTATTTCACTAAACATACTGAAAACATTTCACTAACTTGACCAATATTAATTACACACATTTAGTAATAATTTCCAAAATTCCTGTACTGATTGGGCACCGTTAGTTATTTATCTCTCAATTCCTGTGTTAATTACTAGTATCATTCCCTGTCACAGTATCATTCTGACATTGCACATTATGGATACCCTGTCCTTATCCTGTCTGAAATGCGTTACTGACAGCTGACGATTTTCTAGGAAACAGTCAGTTGTCAGTCTCCCATAGTTTAACTTGTCTCAGACAGCTGGGCAAACACAGATGTCTGAGTGGAGACCTGATGTTGAATCACCTGACCCCCCCCCAACTTCACCGCTGAACTCAGCACTGAGCTGAGAGACAATGCATGGGCATGTTAGGGAGAGGACAGGGTAAGGGCAATATTTTGAGTTAACTTTGAACCTAGCACAAGTAGATTTAATGATACTAGCCACTTCTATTTCATGGTACAGTTAAGCAAAATTATTTTCATTTCTTTTTGCCTATTTGGATTTTACACCTCTTTCCTGTTCAAAGGCCTTGGGCAGCAGTGAACTTTCTGCTGTTACAGATTATCATTGGCATGTCTGGGCTGGGGCCTTGAGATACATTGCCTGAAGCTGCCTCACTGTTCAAAACATATTCCTCCTTGTTGCCGTGTCTTTGTGGCGAAGGGTCAGTGTGTTTGACTCCTCCCATCCAGAAATCTTTAAGTCCAAGCAAAAAATTATCTGGGCGGTGAGTCAGGTGAAACCATTATTCTCCAGTCAATATTAATTAAATACACAGTTAATTATTATTACCTTAGTCCCAGTATTAATTACACATGAAGTTTTATTCTCCACATTTTATGTAACAGTGAGCTATGACATCACAATCCAAACTGTCAAAGATTAACTGTTGGTCTTCATACTAATAACACACTATTTGCTGCTTTCTTCTCCCTGTCTTAATAGCACAACAAGATAATTATTACTTCTAGCTTTATAATCTAATAATAATCCCCACCGTAGAAATAATTGCACAGTTAATTACTAATTGCTATATATCATTAACAGTTTGATAAGTAGAGTAGATTCCAATCAATTTGTCCACCGGTTAATCAGGGCAGCTGCTTACTTGGGACAAATCTTAAAGAACAAAAACTATTTGAGAAAATAACCAAGATTCCCTTCATTTATTAGGGACGCTGTGTCACTCAGTTGGGACAGGAGACTGTTGCCATACAGTTTCTAACTAGCATCAATTCTGTGAACTTGTGTGACCATTAGACAGTACATCGTGCTTAGAACAAGCAGTTATTAAATAGCATCATTTGCACGTGTTTCTGTTCAAAAAGCAATGATTTTTGTCACTGATAGTTGGCGAGTAATAAGCAGTAAGGTAATTTAGAATTGTTTTGTTCACTGTAGTTTCAGGCTTTCAGGCTTGGAGATCCCAGAAACGTCTGGCAGTGATAATCCTTCCTAGTGTGTTGCACCAGACAGTCAGCCGTTCTTGTCTGGCGCATAGTGTCAGGATTGGTCTCCTTTCCGATTAACCGGGACATGATATGAACGTTCCTGACTCAACCCTTGTTTTTTACGAGGCCGAGTGGCTAGCTCAACACTCAACCTGGCATGAATGGAAAGTTTACTCGGGAGGTGACCCGACTTGGATTCAAATTCGGGAGCCTTCGCTCCGAAGTCCGGCACTGATGTCACTACACCACCAACCGGCCGGGCAGTGATAATGAAATGATTTCACTACTCCAACAAGTTAGGAACTACAAAGAATTTGAAGGTGTCGACAATGACCTTGAACAACTGGAGGACACAATCATCAAAAACATTGAATGAAGCTTGTCTACTATCTGTGTCCGTGCTAATTTTGTTCATTTACAGTCAATCAAGAGAAGATGGCAGCATGCTGGTTGTCCATCGCATCCGACAATGACAGTGAAACCTATTTGGAAAAAAATTATTAAATTGGAAAAGCTGTTGCTCTGTGACAGTTCCACTCTCTTGACCTCAGAAGTCTGGGTCCAGTGGTATAAGTAGTTGTCATAAGCTGTGGTCTTCCTTGGTTGCAATGGATGACCATGATTTGTAGAGAAGTACAGCACAGAAATAGGCCCCTTGGCACATCTAATCCATGCTGAAACCATCTAAACTGCCTATTCCCATTGAACTGGTCCTGGACCATAGCAGTCCATACTCTAGCATCCATGTACCTATCCGAACTTCTCTTAGATGTTTGTCGAGCTTGGATGCACCACTTGAGCTAGCAGCTCATTCCACACTCTCATGACCCTCTGAGTGAAGAAATTTACTGTCATGATCCCCTCAAATTTTTCACCTTTCACTCTTAACCCATGTCATCTGGTTGTAGTCCCACCCAACCTCAGTGGAAAAAGCCTGCTTGCATTTACCCCATCTATGTCTCTCATAATTTTGCATACCTCCAAAAAAATTCCTCTCAATCTTCTACATTCTAAGGAATACAGTATTAACCTATTCAATCTCTCCTTTTAGTTCAGGTCCTCCAGACCCAGCAACATCCTTGTACATTTTCCCTGTACTCTTTCAACCTTGTTCACATCTTTCCTGCAGGTAGGTGACCAAACCTGAACAAAACACTCCAATTAGGCCTCACCAAAGTCGTCTACAGCTTCAACATAACACCCATCTCCTGCACTCAATACATTGATTTATGAAGGCCAATGTGCCAGAAGCTTTCTTTATGACTCTATCTACCTGTGACACCACTTTCAATGAATTATGGACCTGTATTCCCAGATCCTTTTGTTCTACCACACTCCTCAGTGCCCTACCATTCACTGTGTGAGCCCTACGCTGGTTGGTCCTACCGAACCTCACACTTGTCTGCATTAATTTCCATCTGCCATTTTCAACCCATTTTTCCAGCTGATACAAGACTCTTCTGCAAGCCATGATAGTTCCTTGTACTCTCAAAATTTCATTTTTGAAGGCCTCCAACTTACCAAATACACGTTTGCCAGAAAACAGCCTGTCCCAATCCACACTTGCCAGATTATTTCTGATGCCACCAAAACTGGTCTTTCTCCAATTTAGAATCTCATCCCGCAGACCGGACCTATCTAACTAACGGCATTGTGGTCACTAACTGCAGAGTATTCCCCTACACCAACTTCTGTCACCTGCCCTGTCTCATTCCCTAATCACAGAATCACATGGTCTCTTGTTGGGACTTCTACGTGCTGATAAAGGAAACTTCCCTGAACACATTTGACAAAGTCTATCCCATCTAGTCCTTTTACATTCTGGGATTCTCAGTCAATATGTAGAAGGTTAAAATCACCTACATTAACAAACTTATGCTTCTTGCAACTGTCTGCAATCCCTCTACAAATTTGTTCCTCTCAATCCGCTGACTGTTTGGTGGTCTCTCATATAACCCCATTAACATGGTTATACCTTTCTTATTTCTTAGATCCACCCATAACGCCTCACTAAATGAGCTATGGGTGGAGCATAACTGACGGAACACTGCCATAACATTTTTCCTGACTAGTATTGCACCTCTCCTCCTTTCATCGCTCCTGCTGTCTCACGTCTAAACCAATGGAACCCCGGAATATTGAACTGCCAGTCTTGCCCCTCCTGCAAGCAAGGCTCACTATTGGGTGCAATATCATAATTCTAGGTGTTGATCCATGCCCTGATCTCATCCACCTTTCCTACAATACTTCTTGCATTAAAATACACACAGCTCAGATACTAGTCGCATGATGCTCATGGTTTTGATTCCTAACCTTGTCTGAGATCTTACCAACATCTTCCTCCACAACTTCTCCACTAACTGTTCTGGCATTCTAGTTCCCATCCCTCTGCAAGTCTAGTTTAAACCCCGCCATACAGCAGTAGCAAATCTTCCTACTAGGATATTAGTTTCCCTCCTGTTCAGGTATGAGCTATCTCTCCTGTACAGGTCCCACCTTTCCTACAAGTGAGCCCAATGGTCCAAAATATCCTATGCCCTCCCTCCGACACCAACTCCTCAGCCACATGTTAAAATGTATAATCTTCCTAGTTCTGGCCTCACTAGCACATGACATGGGTAGGACTCCTGAGATCCTGCCCTTTAACTTAGCACCTAATTCCCTGAACTCCCTACACAGAACCTTGTCACTCGTCCTACCCATATCATTGGTACCACAATCTCCAGGTGTTCAACTTCCCACTTAAGGATGCCGAGGACTCAATCTGAGATGTCTCAGATCCTGTCACCCAGGAGGCAACATACCATCCGGGAATCTCATTCTCACCCCCAAAACCTCCTTTCTGTTTCTCTGACTAACAACACCATGGCACATCTCTTCTCCCTGCTTCCCTTCTGATTCACGGAGCCAGACTCAGTGCCAGAGACCTGACCGCTGTGACTTTCCTCTGCTACGTCATTCCCAACACCCCACAACACTATCCAAGGTGATATACCTGTTGTTGAGAGGCATGGTCACAGGGGTACTCTCTACACTGGCTTCTTAACTTCTTTCCCCTTCCTGACTGTCACCCATTTTCTTGTATCCTGCACCATGGGTGTAACTACCTCTCTCTATGTCCTATCCATCACCCCTTCATCCTCCTGAATGATCCGGAGTTCATCCAGTTCCAGCACCAACTCCTTAGCATGGATTGTTAGAAGCTGCTGCTGGATGCACTTCTCGCAGGGGCTGTGCACAGGAACTCTGGACAATTCCCTGCCTTCGCATATCCTGTAAGAGGAGCGTTCCACCAGCCTGCCTGGTATTTCTACTGTCGTAGCTGAGCAAACATAAAGAAGGTGTGGAAAGAAATCTCTTCCTACAGATTTTCTTTCTTGCCTTCTCTGACTGGAGCCTCTCCTTGCAGAAGCCTCGAAGAGATAAGGCCTCAAAATCTCCACTCTAACACATTGATAGTGTTCTTCTCTTCCTGATCATGACCCTCACTCTCCATGAAGCTTTGCAGAACTGCCTTCTTGACATTGGATCTCTCTGTTGATCTGATCCGCCCGGTCTGCCGGAACTAACTTCACATGCTAGGACAAGCATGTCCCTGTTCTGGGATATGAGGCCCACCAGCTACCCTCACCTGCTTTATCCCGCCTGTTGAAGTGATGTATTGGGTTGTGACTGCTATCCCATGCAAACAGCCACTTGGGGCCACAAGTGAGAGCAGAGTGTCCGGTAGGGAACAAAGGTGAGTGAGCTAGCCTAGAATGGACAGCACAAGGCCCTTCACCATAGATGCTACCTCTCCCTGGAAACCCATATACGGCTGCGTGCCACAGTTTAAGAATTAGGGGTAGGCCATTTAGAACGGAGTTGAGGAAAAACTTTTTCACTCAGAGAGTGGTGGATATATGGAATGCTCTGCCCCAGAAGACTGTGGAGGCCAAGTCTCTGGATGCTTTCAAGAAAGAGATGGATAGAGCTCTGAAAGATAGTGGAATCAAAGGTTATGGGGATAAGGCAGGAACTGGATACTGATAGTGGATGATCAGCCATGATCACAGTGAATGACAGTGCTGGCTCGAAGGGCCGAATGGCCTACTCCTGCACCTATTGTCTATTGTCTATTGTAATCGATGAATTCCTCTGTCAATAACTATGAGCAACTAATACACAGTTTTATAGCATTGTAGTAGCATTGGTAGTATTCTAAATTTGTTCTGTATTTCACTTAAATACTTAATTTGTTATTCAATTAAATAGTTGATTATCTTTTCCAACTACTTCTATGAAACTTTATCTAATTGGGACAACAGCTTAATTGGGCCAAAATGTACTGGTCCCGATGTGTCCCAGTTAACCAAATCCACTGTATTTCCCATAAGACAATGTGACATAAGAGTAGAGTAAGGTCATTTGCCCAATCGACTGATTGATTATCACTCTCAACCACATCTCCTGTCTTCTACCCGTAACAATTAACACCCTTACAGTCACATCAGAGCAGTGTAATAGAATTCCTTTTAAGCTCCCTAAATATCGTAAGACCATAAGACGTAGGAGCAGAATCGGGCTATTTGGCCCATCGAGTCTGTTCTGCTATTCCATCAAGGCTGATTTATTATATCTAAACTCCATTCTCCTGTCATCTCTCCATAACCTTTGACACCCTGACTAATCAGGAACCTATCAGCCTTCGCTTTGAATATACTCAATGATTTGGCCTTCATGGCAATAATTCACACAGATTATGACGCTCTAGCTAAAAAAATTCCTTCTCATCTCTTTCCTAAATGGACATCCTGCTATTCTGAGGTGATGGTCTCTGGGCCTCAACTCACCCAGGATTGGAAACAACCTCTCCACATTTACTCTCTCTAGCCCTTTCAATATTCAATAGGCTTCAATGAGATCCTCCCTCATTCTTCTAAATTCCAGTGAGTATTGGCCCAGCGCCATCAAAGACCTCTCATACCTTAACCCATTCAATCCTGGAATTATTCTTGTGGACTTCCTCTGAGCCCTCTCCATTGCCAGCACATCTTTTCATATAAGGGGCCCAAAATTGCTCACACTACTCCAAGTGTGGTCTGATAAAGCCTCAGCATCAAGTCTTTGCTCTTATATTCTAGTCCTTTCAAAATAAATGCTAACATTGTAACCTTCAACTCAACTTGTAAGTTCACCTTCAGGGAATCCTGCACGATGATTCGCAAGTCCCTTTGCACCTCTGATTTTTGAATTTTCTCCATGTACAGGAAATAATCTACACCCTTATTACTTCCACTGAAGTGTATGGCCATGGAATTCACTATTCTACATGCCACATTCTCCCAATCTGGCTAAGTTCTTCTGCAGACTCCATTCTTCTCCTCCACCTATCTTTGGATCTTCTGCAAACTTGGCCACAAAGCCATCACTTCCATCACCCAAATCATTGACATATAATGTGAAAAGAAGCGGTCTCTGTGGAACACCACTAGTCACTGGCAGCCAAACAGAAAATGATCCCTTTATTCCTACTCTTTGTCTCCTGCCAGTCAGTCAATCTTCTATCCATGCTAGCATCTTTCCTCTAATATCATGGGGTCTTATCTTGTTAAGCAACCTCATGTGCGACAACTTGTCAAAAACCTTCTGAAAATCCAATAAACCGTGTCCACTAACCTTCATTTATCTATCCTGCCTGTTGTTTCCTCAAAGAATTCCAACAGATTTGTCAGGCAAGACTTCCCCTGAAACCATGCTGACTTTGACCTACTTTATCATATGCCTCTAAGTACCCCAAAACCTCATCCTTAATAATGGACTTTGACATCTCCAAAGTGCTCAAGTCAGGGTAACTGGACTATAATTTCCTTTCTTCTGCCTCCCTCCCTGAAAGTGTGGTATGACATTTGAAATTTTCCAGTCCTCTGCAACTATTCAAGATTCCAGTGATTCTTGAAATGTCATTACTTATGCCTCCACAATCTGTTCAACTCCCTTTCTCAGAACTGTGATGTAGTCCATCTGGTCCAGGTGACTTATCTACCATTAGACCTTTCAGCTTCCCAAACACTTTCTCCTTAATAATAGCAACCACTCTCACTCTGCCCCATGACACTCTCAAACTTCCGGCATACTGCTAGTGTTTTCCACAGTGAAGATTCACGCAAAATATTTATAAAGTTCATCGTCTATTTCTTTATCCCACATTACTACCTCTCCAATGTAATTTCCCAGCAGTCTGATCCCCACTCTCACCTCTCTTTTACTCTTTTACTGAAAAAGCATTTGGTATCCTCTTTTTTATTATTGCTAGTTTACCTTAATATTTCATCTTTTCTCTCCACGTGACTTTATTAGTTGCCTTCCATTGGTTTTAAAAGCTTCCCAATCCTGTAACTTCCCATTATTTTTTGCCCTTCTGTTTTGCTTTTATTCTGTATTTGACTTCCCTTCTCAGCCACAGTTGCCTCCATCTTCCCTTTAGGATATTCTTCATCTTTGAGATTTATTTATCCTGTGCCTTCAGAATTGCCCCCTGAAACTTCAGACATTGCGCCATCATCCCTGATAGTGTCCTCTTCCATTCAACTTTGGCCAGCTCTCTCTTGTGCCTCTGTAATTCCCTGTACTTCTCTGTAATACTGATACATCTTCTCCCTCTCAAACTGCAGGGTAAATGCTATCATATTATGACAACTGCCCCCTAAAGGTTTTTTTTTTACCTTAAGCTCCCTAATCAAATCTTTTTTACACAACACCCAATCAACCTTTCCCCTAGTGGGTCCTACCACAAGCTACTCTAAAATACCATCTCCTGAACATCCTACAAATTCCTTCTCTTGGGATCCAGCACCAACCTGATGTTACCAATCTATGAGTATATTGAAATCCCCCATGACTATCATAATTTTGCCCTTATTACATGCCTTTTCTACCTCCTGTTGGTGTTTCATGTCCCATGTCTTGGCTATTATTCTGAAGCCTGAACATAACTTCCATCAGGGTTTTAATACCATCGCTGTTTCTTCTATGTACATGGATTCTACATCTTACGATCGTATGTCACCTCTTTCTAAGGATTTGATTTCATTTTTTACCAACAGTGCAACCCCATGCCATCTACCTACCTGCCTGTCCTTTTGATACAACGTGTACGCTTGGATGTTAAGCTCCCAACTATGATCTTCTTTCAACCACAACTCAGTGCTACCTGCCGATCTCTTAACCGTGCTACCAGATCGTCTACTTTACTCTCGATACTGTGTGCATTCAAACATAGCACCCCCAGCCCTGTATTGATCACCCTTTTCAATTTTGCCTCCATGCTACACTTCAACTCATTCCATTGACTGCAGTTTTGCTCAATCACCACCTGCCCTTTCTCACAGTCTCACTATACAATGCATCGATTTGTACACCAAGAGCTCTGGCTTCTCACGCTTTCTCTGGAGAATATTCTGCAGTGGCCCTGAGACATCCTGAACCTTAGCATCTGGGAGGCACACCTTATACTGGCGTCTCTTTCATGGCTACAGAATCTCCTGTCCATCCCCTAACTACTGAGTCTCCTATCACTATCACTCTTTACACTTTACACTTAATTAATTAGGAACACTTAATTATTAATCCTCAGTTCAGAAATAATTACATCCTTCAAGAAAAAATTAAAAATGAATCCCTATATCAACAATTTATATCCTGTTCCAGAACAGACTGCATACCAAGTTAAAATATTTCTCAAATCTCTATATTAATTACATAATATTATTACTCTCCAATCATTGTAGTAATTGTTCTGGAATAATTATTACTCCATATTCCCAAATTAATTATCTTTTGGAAATTACAGATGACTTTCTATATTAATTACACATTTAATTATTTCCCAATGTTACAATTGCACAAAATTCTCAGTCTCAACATATGTCCAAATACATGCTGCATCAATAATTAATCCTCAGTCTAGGTCTTACTAATGTCTTATTTTCCCCAGCCAGTACCCCAATGAGTTTACTAACCCAGTTATTTACACTGTAATTAAGAACTACTTTCTGTATACACTGAATTTGTGACCGATGTCCATCTTGTATTAACTGCATTGATGGGCCAATGGCCCAATTCTGTCCCAGTCTTACAGACATCTTGTTAACCATTAATCCACAGACTTTGTATTAATTACATATCTTGCCTTTTGGTCTTTCAGTTAATTGTAACTAGATAGTAAAATGCTCTGAGCTCGATACACAGTGAGATAGATAGTATTTCCTACTCCACAACTACTCACTATTAATTCTGTTCCTTTGTTATTATTACTTGTTAATTATTATTCTTCAGTCCAATTTTACCTACTATTTTACAAAACAGAATTAATTATATCATGTAAATTACATTCCTATTTAGTTCCTATTGTGAATACTTGGGTCCAAAGCACTAGTATTTGTGGTATCACATGTGCTAATGTGAGAAACACATTATTCCTCCTTTTTTGTTTTCTATCTCTTAAGCAGCATGCAATTCCACTAGTTCTAATATTGTTCATAAACCTCCTCTGTGTGTGTGTGTGTGTGTGTGTGTGTGTGTGTGTGTGTGTGTGTGCGTGTTTTTTTAATGCACCGCATCTACTGGTACCCCTTATGTGATTTACCGGATGCATCTTGAAAAATTTCTATTGACTTGTCAAAGCTGATGTTTCTTTTAGAAATCCCTGTTGACTCAGCCCAGTTGTAGTATTATTTTCTAACTATCAGCTTTTTCCCTAGCAGTTAATGCAAGGCTAACATGTGGCAGCTCACTGTTTCCTCCCAACCTCTTTTCTTGAATAGAGAAGTTCCATTTCCTACCGGCTGATTACCAGGAAATATTCTGAAACCTGAAGAATATTTGGAGATCACCCACTATCTTCAGATTTATCAATTTTAGGGCTCATTTTCTTCTCTGGTAACATTTCTTTACTGATACTAATTGGCTCTTACTATCTCATTTGCATTGTTTCTCTATTATTTCTGGGAATTTTCTCTTACTTCTGGGAGATATTCATTTTACACAAGTTAGTACTAATTACACATGAAGTTAGTAATTATTTACAGGTCCATAATTAATTATACACTAAATTTATGACTGTCAAATCACACCAATGTACATTTATGATCAAATAATGTATGTTATGCAACCTTGAAAAATTATACAATCTTGTAATAACTGCACCCAGCTATTAATCCCTAGACTATTAATTACATATCTTGTTAATAATTGCCTTTGTCATTTAGTTAGTTGAAAGTAAGTAGTTAATACTGACTGAATTACATATCCTTTAATACTGACTGAATTACATATTATTCTCACTCGACTACTTAATTTATTAATTTGTATTGCTTGGTTCCATTAGTATAATTTTTTAATCCTAATTACCTGTATTCATTACATAAATTCAAATATTATTCACCTGCATTTGTATTAATTGTATAGTTCTGATTATTCCTAGTGATGAGCTTAATTATTAATATCCACTCCCTTATTTAATTACATATTTATTTCCCAGTCTCAGTGCTAACCACATATTAGTAATGAATCACCAGTTTCTAACATGGTTGGTTATTTCTCTCCAGTCACTGCAATAATTAATGTTAACAAGCCATGTTAATTAAAATTCCACAGTTCCCAATCTAATCTACATGTAGTTAGTTAATAGTTGTGTTGCCATCTCTGTAGTGATTACTGAAAGGGTTGTAATTCATTTCGGTAACAAGTATCCAGTGCTGCTAATTAATACATGGAATAGTCATAAATAATTAGGTGTCATTTGCATGGTTTATTTTTACTTAATTATTATTCAATACATATGTTAATGATTCCATAGTAACACACACAAAATGCTGGAGGATCTCAGCAGGTCAGGCAGCATCTATAAAAAGGAATCAAGAGTCGCCATTTTTGGCTGAGACCCTTCATCAGGACTGGAAATGAAGCAGGATGAAGCCAGAATAAGAGGGAGAGGGGGAGAAGGGAAGAAGTACAAGCCAAAAGGTGAAACCAGATGAAGGGGAAGGTGGGTGGGTGGGGGAGGAGCTCTGAAGTGAGAAGCTGCGCGATGATAGGTGGAAAAGGTAAGAGGGTAAAAAAGGAGGAATCTGATAGGAGAGGACAGTGGACCCTGCGAGAAAGAGAAGCAAGAGAGGCAGCAAAGAGAGGTATTAGGCAGGTGAGGAGAAGAAAAGGGGTAAGAGAAGAGCTGAAATAGGGAATGGAAAAAGATAGAAGGAGGAGGGGGAGAAATTACCAAGAGGTAGAGATATTGATGTTTATGCCATCAGACTGGAGATCCTCCAGAGATGCTGATATAAGGTATATGAGGTGTTGCTTCTCCAAACTGAGAGTGGTCTTAGCATGGCAGTAGAGGCAGCCATGGACCAACATGTTGAAATGGGAATTGGGGTTGGAGTTAAACTGGCCTACCAACAAACAATTCTGCTTGTTACGTACAGAGCGAAGATGCTTGATTATTCCATTGTGCTTATGTAGTGTGCCAATCAGGAATCTCCACTGTGCGCAAATGATATTCTTCAGTCTATAATATCACATATATTTAATAATGTGTCCCATTTAATGTTAATTATTAATACCACCCTACTTCAGTTACAGATATAATTATGCCCATGTCCCTATACTAATTACACCATCAGTGAATTGTTACTCTAATTCAGAATACTGTTAATTATTAATACATAGTAGTCACTTGCATTATCTTAGCTATTAAATTCATTTCTGTATTGTTATTTATTGCATAAATTACACATTGTCTGTGTACTTATCAATTATCAATTCACAATCTCTAAACCAGTGACAAGATATTATTTATCAGCAGCATGTGTTTTTATTCTCCAACATGCACTAATATAAAACTGACAAAATTATTATTCCCTGGTCAATAACTAATTGTATACTACATTAATTATTGAAACCTGATGCACTATAGGGATTTACCTTACATAAGAGTTCCCTTCCTGAAAACTGCCCATAAGCTCTGTGAGTCAGAAACATTTATTGCCTCTGGTGATCCACGGTGCATGGCTGTATGTACATGTGCTTTAATTCCTTCTTCATTCATTAATCACCATTGCTTTAACAAATACTGCACACAATTATTGATGGGCATCATGAAACAGCTTATTATAATTATTACTCAATTGAAAGAAGTTTTAAAATGTATGGGAGAATTTGCATGAAGTCTGATGTCAATTAGTCAGGTCATTTATAACCCGGTGAGTCCCTATATAATTTACTTCTTACGCTGCTTCCTGTATTAATTGTTGAAGCTCAATTCAGAATTGTTACTTCAGTGCCAGTATTAATTACACAAAGTTAATTGTTAATCTCCTGATTCCATATCACATACTATTCGCAGACTGAATTAAACTGCTATCTGCATCAATTTCTCATTGAGTCTTGAAAACTATTCATCAACACTAATTATAAACCAGGATAATTATCATCCCCAATTGCATAAATAAGTAATTATTCATCAAAGGCCTTGCATGTATTCAATAATGTGTTTATTGTCACTGCCTAATCTCTGTATTAATTGTAGATTGAATGTATTATTCATCAGTTTCTATATTAATTACACGGTTAATCATTTATTTCATACCACATTACAGAATAAATTGATTATTAGTAGCCACTATTTATACAGATGATGAATTACCAATCCATCTATTAATTATATTCTTTCAACTATTGTATTTATAATTTCTTTCTGTTCATTTAATAATTAAACACGATTCATTATTAATTTTTCCATAATAGTTTCTGGATTAATTATCCATGTTCAGTCTATAAATTAATGGCATAATTGATTGAGGCAATTATTCCCGTCCAGTATTTAATTCATATATTTAATGGCATTAATAATCCAATATTAAAAGTTATTAATTCACAACTACCTTACTAAATACAGCCAATAAATTAAATAAAATTAATAACAATTAATATTCATGATGCTAATTTTGTAATTACAGTGTAGTAATTTTTGCCCAATAGGATGCAATTAATTGGATGCAATTATGCAAATTATGTCACTATATAATACAGGATTATATATTGACATAATTTGCATAATTGCATCCTATTAATTATTACATCCTAGTGCCTTTAAATGCTCAGTTAATCGTTACTATATTAATTATATGTATTAATTATTATTGGTGGAATATACAAAGGTAACTATTAATATTGAAATAATGAAATTTGCTACGTCACCATTGTCTCAGTGCTACGATTTAATTATTACACAACTATATTTTTATTAATTTCCAATCTAGAATCAACCAGAACATTGGTCCAAACCTTAAATGAATTAATATTTAATTCCTGGTAACTATTAATTTTACAATTAATTTAATTATCCAAATTAATTTAATTATCCAAAAAATATGGCATTACTAAACTGAATTATTCTTTATTTCACTGTTAATGCTATCATTTGATAGTCAGGTCCCAATTAAGTCCCAGCCCTGTGTTTATAATTTTAATTATTACTGCATGGTCTCCATATTAACTACGCCGAGTATAGGGGACTAGTATTGTTCACTAATCTCCAGAATAGTTACCTATAATTATTACGCTTTAATTTAAATCAATCACATAATAAATTAACTACTACACATTGGCTTAATTATCTACTCATTTCTAGTTATTAATCCACAACCCTTATTGTTAAATAGAAAATTAATTATCAATATGTATCTGTATTAATGGGACGTGGTTGATTGTCCCCTAGACCAGAATTATTTTCCAATAGTTAATGAATAAAAGCCATCTTGTATATCAATTATACCCATTCACTATTAACCTTCACAGCCTATTCATCATTTTTGCCAACAACCTATAGTATAATTACAAAAATGTTTAATTTTCTTAAGCTCAAAACTTAAATTATTAATGTCACCCTATATTAATTACAGACTTACTTATTACTAAATATTAATTTAGCATTGGATTAATTGTTATTCCTATCTTATTACCAACATTTTATTTTTACTACTAAATTAATTATGCTTACATTTAATTCCCACTTACACCTAAATTATTACCCATATAATTAATTGCATGCTGCATTGAATATTATTCTCCAGATCACATTACGGTAAACCTCTGATACTTCACTACTTGTCCATTTGGAAATCCTGTTAATTTGCAGTACTGTTCAGCAGGTGATGTTTGATCTGGTCACCAAACTCCCAGTTCTCTTGCTCCCTTTAGCTTTCTTTGGCTCTTTAGAAAGTTCACTTTAACCCTGGGTAACATTCAAATAAACTGATTTCAAAGTGTGTTGAGGTATGAATAGAAATAACATACAGGTGTCTAGTCTCTTTCATCCATGTGCCTGTTTGTGAGTCTTTTAAATATCTCTAATGTATTTGCCTCAACCACCACCCTGGCTGGCAATGTGTTGCATGCACCCACCACTCGGTTAAAAGAACCCTACATCTGACATCCCCCTATCCTACAGTCCTTTCCTTCAGTCACCTTCAAATTATGTCCTCTTATATTAGCCATTTTTGCCCTGGGAAAATGACGCTGGATGTCCGCTTTATCTCTGCCTCTTATCACCTTATACGCCTCTTAATAAGCCATCTCTCATCATCTTTTTCTCAAAAAGAGAAAAGCCCTCATTCCTCATAAGACATGCTCTCTAATCCAAGCACCATCTGGTAAATCTTCTCTGCACCCTCTCAAAAGCTTCCACATCCTTCCTATAATAAGTTAGCTAGAACTGAATACAATATTGTCCTGTTTTGTATTATTATTTATCAGTGTATAATTGTACATTGTTAATATATTAATTATACATTGTCTTTATTATTCTTCACCATCCTGATTTTAATTACCCATTGAAATATTCTTATTTCCCACGTTATTAAGATCACTATTAATACTAAATTCCTGCATTAGATAAATAATCTTAATTATGATTATACAGTCCTTCAATTAATTACATGGTGAGTTAGTGATAAATCTCGTCCTTTAATTGCACTTTGTTACTATTAATGCCCTGGTCCTGTGTTAGTTAGTGTTAATTATTACTTCCTTGTCTTCTACTAATTGCACACTATTAATCAGTGGTACCCAGTTCTGTATTAAAGATACAATTAGTTAATTATAGTCTTCATATTGATTGCAAACTGAGATAATTATTTTTCTCTAGGCCAGTATTAATTACACGCTACTAATCATTTTATTAATAATACAGCTTGTTAATTCCATTCTCTATCCTAGTATTAATTTCTGGAATGGAATTGAATACAAACTGAATTAATTATTTAAAACCCAATCCCTATATTGATTGATACTTATTATGCCCCAATCCCTGTATTGAAATCTTCCATTCTTGTTTAAACTCCTGGATTATTATTTGTCATTGGGTCAGAATTAATTCCACACTTTATTAATATCCAGAACCAGTATTAATTACATTCTGCATTTCGTTCATTGAATATGCTGTCATTTCACTAATAATATATTTCATCAATTACTGTCACCTAGTCTCTGTATTACTTATCCGGATAAGTTACGTATTTCATTATTACTCCCCAGGACCTATGTTAATTACATTAATACTGTTAATTAATTTCCTCCATCCAGAAAAATTACACATAAATTAGTTAGGAATTCCAGATCCAGGTGCGATCTGTTAATTATTAGTCCCCCATATATCGTTAATTAGTGTTCTCTCATATAGAATTAATTTCACATTATCAATTATTAACTTGTATGAATTTCACATTTATTAGTTATTAATTCATAGCCCTGCATAAAGTTACACATTACTTTAATTACTGCTCCCTATTTTCTGTGAGTTATATTATTCTTAGTCTGTTTTTTAATTTTATTGTGAGCTGACTGTTCCCAATGAATGCCACACCAACAATTGGTTTCTGCATTGATCAACACTGAATGAATTATTCTTTCCCAGTCCAAAATTAATTAAACATTAATTATTAACACCTTCCCGTGTTATTCACACTTTAATCCATGGTCCCAGAATTAATTGCATTACAGTTTAATTGTTCCTGTACTCATTATTACTCGCTACCATCTTTATTAATTACTGGCTAGCATGATAGCCAGATTATAGCTATGCACTGTTAGTTACTATGCCCGTTCCTGTAACATTTTTTATCGACAATGTTGATTATTCATCCCCTTTGTTAATCTTAATCCTTATTGATTAATCTATACTTCCTTCTTTAACTGAATTTTAGCATTATCATCGAAAAGGATAGAATCAGAGAGGACAGGAAAATTTTTAACTGGGGAAGGGCAAATTATGAGGCTATAAGGCTAGAACTTGCAGGTGTGAATTGGGATGATGTTTTTGCAGGGAAATGTACTATGGACAAGTGGTCAATGTTTAGAGATCTCTTGCAGGATATTAGGGATAAATTTGTCTCGGTGAGGAAGATAAAGAATGGTAGGGTGAGGGAACCATGGGTGACAAGTGAGGTGGAAAATCTAGTCAGGTGGAAGAAGGCAGCATACATGTGGTTTAGGAAGCAAGGATCAGATGGGTCTATTGAGGAATATAGGGAAGCAAGAAAGGAGCTTAGGAAGGGGCTGAGAAGAGCAAGAAGGGGGCATGAGAAGGCCTTGGCGAATAGAGTAAAGGAAAACCCCAAGGCATTCTTCAATTATGTGAAGAAAAAAGGATGACAGGAGTGAAGCTAGGACTGATTAGAGATAAAGGTGGGAAGATGTGCCTGGAGGCTGTGGAAGTGAGCGAGGTCCTCAATGAATACTTCTCTTCAGTATTCACCAATGAGAGGGAACTTGATGGTGAAGACAATATGAGTGAGGTTAATGTTCTGGAGCATGTTGATATTAAGGGAGAGGAGGTGTTGGAGTTGTTAAAATACATTAGGAAGGATAAGTCCCCGGGGCCTGACTGAATGTTCCCCAGGCTGCTCCACGAGGCAAGGGAAGAGATTGCTGAGCCTCTGGCTAGGATCTTTATGTCCTCGTTGTCCAGAGGAATGGTACCGGAGGATTGGAGGGAGGCGAATGTTGTCCCCTTGTTCAAAAAAGGTAGTAGGGATAGTCCGGGTAATTATAGACCAGTGAGCCTTACGTCTGTGGTGGGAAAGCTGTTGGAAAAGATTCTTAGAGATAGGATCTATGGGCATTTAGAGAATCATGGTCTGATCAGGGGCAGTCAGCATGGCTTTGTGAAGGGCAGATCATGTCTAACAAGCCTGATAGAGTTTTTTGAGGAGGTGACCAGGCATATAGATGAGGGTAGTGCAGTGGATGTGATCTATATGGATTTTAGTAAGACATTTGACAAGGTTCCACATGGTAGGCTTATTCAGAAAGTCAGAAGGCATGGGATCCAGGGAAGTTTGGCCAGGTGGATTCAGAATTGGCTTGCCTGCAGAAGGCAGAGGGTTGTGATGGAGGGAGTACATTCAGATTGGAGGATTGTGACTAGTGGTGTCCCACAAGGATCTGTTCTGGGTCCTCTACTTTTCGTGATTTTTACCTGGATATGGGGGTAGAAGGGTGGTTTGGCAAGTTTGCAGACGACACACAGTTTGGTGGTGATGTAGATAGCGTAGAGGATTGTCAAAAATTGCAGAGAGACTTTGATAGGATGCAGAAGTGGGCTGAGAAGTGGCAGATGGAGTTCAACCCGGAGAAGTGTGAGGTGGTACACTTTGGATAGACAAACTCCAAGGCAGAGTACAAAGTAAATGGCAGGATACTTGGTAGTGTGGAGGAGCAGAGGGATCTGGGGGTACATGTCCACAGATCCCTGAAAGTTGCCTCACAGGTGGATAGGGTAGTTAAGAAAGCTTATGGGGTATTAGCTTTCATAAGTCGAGGGATAGGGTTTAAGAGTCGCGATGTAATGATGCAGCTCTACTAAACTCTGGTTAGGCCACACTTGGAGTGCTGTGTCCAGTTCTGATCGCCTCACTACAGGAAGAATGTGGAAGCATTGGAAAGGGTACAGAGGAGATTTACCAGGATGCTGCCTGGTTTAGAGAGTATGCATTATGATCAGAGATTAAGGGAGCTAGGGCTTTACTCTTTGGCGAGAAGGAGGATGAGAGGAGACATGATAGAGGCGTACAAGATAATAAGAGGAATAGATAGAGTGGATAGCCAGCGCTTCTTCCCCAGGGCACCACTGCTCAATATAAGAGGACATGGCCTTAAGGTAAGGGGTGGGAAGTTCAAGGGGGATATTAGAGGAAGGTTTTTTACTCAGAGTGGTGAAGGAATGCACTGCCTGAGTCAGTAGTGCAGGCAGATACTCGAGTGAAGTTTAAGAGATGACTAGACAGGTATATGGAGAAATTTAAGGTGTGGGGTTATATGGGAGGCAGGGTTTGAGGGTCGGCACAACATTGTGGGTCCAAGGGCCTGTACTGTGTTGCACTATTCTATTTTATATAAATTTGGTTACAGCATTTCTTGTATTAATTACTTAGTTTTCATTATTACTTCTTTACCCCTGAATTAAAAATAGTTTATTATTTTCAAATGATTATATTAGTTACTGATTATCCAGTCCTATTATGAAGTGAAAAGTGAATTGATTGTTTATAAATACCTCCCGCATTCATTAAAAGCACCATTCTGACTTTGCAGTTTAATAGTAACTACATGTTAGTTAAAGAAGGAACTTTTTAATGAGTAAATACACTTCTTAATTATTAATCTCTTTTCCCTGTATTATTGCATAATGAATTAATTATTAATATCTGGTCCAGAATTGTCTGAACTAATTACAAACTATTAATGACTGTTCTCCCAATCCAGCTTTTGGGTTAATTATTAGTCTCCAGTCTCTACATCAATTAAACATTGAATTAATAATTATTAACCAGCTCTACTATAAAATACATATTTAATTATTAATTACAATGCCAAAATCAATTGCAAACTAAATTACATTACTGTATTAATACAGACTATTAATTATTAATCTGAATATTTTGGTATTAATTCTAATTTGTAATTCATCATGTCCCTGTATTAGAGAAAAATCTATAATAATTATTGTTGTCCATTCTCCACAGTAATCCAGTTTGAGGTGATTATTACTCCCATGTCCACAATTTGTTATACACATTTAATTATTAATGTCCAGAGCCTTTATTAATTATGCACTGTGATTATTGCAGCTTAGTCCCTGATTTTGTGTCTGTAGGCTCTTCAATGATGCTGTTTGTTTATGCAAATAACTGAGTTGGAGCAACCAAGGAAACATTCTTATTGAAGACAGTAAACTCTCAGCTAACAATGTGGTTGGAGGAATAATTAAATAGTCATTGAATGCAATATACTCGTTTCTCAAATAAAGCCTAGACAAACTATCATCTTTCTACATTCGTAAAGTTATACCATCTGTTGACTACTTACATATATGAAATTATATAATTAACTAATTATTTCTCAGGGTTCCTCTATGCTTATTGGAACATAAATTCACTCAATCGCTTAAACTTTTCAACTACAAATTTCTTCACTGTGGCTTGCCTTAATATATCAAATGTATCAATTTCAGACACTGATAATCACTCCTCCAGATAGGTTTCTCATACATCTAGTCTCATTTCCTGTTCTGTGGTTGCTACCTTATCAAATTGGCCTCCATAACTATGATTACATTGCATTACGTATTCAAAACACAGCTGTAAACATTAAACATAAAACAGCCTTATCCCTATTATGTCTGACAGTAGGACAATTATATATGTGCTGAGTGCATTACTGGGTACCGTGAGTTTAGCAATTGCTACTTTCGTTGCTTTCTGTACCTCTGCCTCCTTAACACCTTGCATCCTGACTCCTTTTTCCCGGTCACATTGAACCCAGAAGACATTCAGGGTGACAAATACAATACTTGAGATTTGAAATAGCTTCTCGGAACACAGCATTGGTTTCTGGCCCATTTTTCTCTGTAATATAACTCTATGTATTTTTTTAAAATTTCAATTTCTAATTCTGCAGTTCACAAATCAGAGGTATCTGAGGAGGTCAGAGGATTTTTGATAGTTCCATTGCTGCAAAAGAAGGAAGCGTACATTGGGTTTAGGAGGTCAGGGACAAGTAATTCCTTTGGTGACTATAAATAGATTGGGAATACTCTTAAGCGGGAGATCAGCAGGGCAAAGAGAGGATATGAGATGGATCCATCAGGTAAGATTAAGGAATACCCCTAGAGGTTCCCATAGCTACATTACAAGTAAAAGGATGACTAAGGAAAAGGTTGGTGCTTTTAGAGATCAGGGGGGCCACCTATGTCTCCAGCTGCAGGAGATGCATGGGATATTTAACGGCAATTTCTCCTCAATGTTCACCGAGGAGAAAATAGTGGTTGCTCAAGAGATAAGGGGAACAAGTGGCGATATTTCAAAGAGCATTAATATTGCCAGGGAAGAGGTATTTGCAGACTTACACTGCACTAAGGCGGATAAATCCCCAGGACCTGACTGAGTACACCTGAGAGAAAAAATTTTGCAGGGATTATCTGTGGAATTTTCTGCCCAATGAAGCAGTGAAGGCTCACTCAGTAAATATATTTAAGGCAAGGTTGGATAGATTTTTGCATAGTAGGGGAATTAAAGGTGATGGGGAAAAGGCAGGTAGGTGGAGACCAAAAGGTAGGTGTTCAAGATTGTTTCTCAAAATGGAAACCAGGGAGTAGTGGATTTTGGTTTATTGGAATATATCAGGACCAATGCATTTTGGCAAAAGGAAGTGGCTAGCCCAATTAGCTGAATTTTCATGGAAATAGTTAAGAAGGTATAAAAAAGGAGACAAACTACTGTTTAACAGCATAACAAATTATGTATTTAAATGGAATACAGAACAAATCAGAAAAATACCAATACTACTACTACTACAGTATTATAAAACTGTGTATTGTTCCTATTAGTTATTGATGGAAGAATTCATCCAGTGTATGCTGCTGTGTTCTTTTGATTGACTGTAAATGAACAAAATCAACGCAGACACCTAGTGTAGATAAAGACCTGCCTTCATATAATATTTCCGACGATTGCATCCTTCAAATCTTCATTTTCCTTGTAATATTCAAGATGATTGACAATACCTTCAAATTCTTTGTAGTTCCTAATTGTTGAAGAAGTGAAATTGTTTCATTTTCGCTCCTGGCCGTTTCTAGCATCTCCGAGCCTGAATACTTGAAAACGCAGTAAGAAAAACAGCTCTGAATTGTCTTACTCGCCATCTATCACTGACAAAAACCACTGTTCTTTGAATATAAATACATGCAACTAATGCTATTTAAAAACCGTTTGCTCAAAGTGTGGTGTAGTGTCTAATGGCCACATAAGTGCATGCGACTGACTTCAGTTAGAAAATATTCGGCAACGGTCTCCTGTACCAATTAAGTGACATAGTATCCCAAATATCCTAAGAGAATCCCAGTTATTTTCTTGATTAGTTTTTGTCTGTTAAAAGTTGCCCCAAATAATCAGAGTCAGAATCGGGTTTATTAATACTGGCATGGGTCGTGAAATTTGTTAACTTAGCAGCAGCAGTTCAATACGATGCATAATGTAGAAGAAGAAAGGAAAATAAGTAAGTAAATAGATAGATTCACAGTATATTTATATCGAATAGATTAAAATTGTACAAAAACAGAAATAATTGTATATTTTAAAAAGTGAGGTAGTGTTTCATGGGTTCAATGTCTATTTAGGTAATGGATGGCAGAGGGGAAGAGGCTGTTCCTGAATTGTTGTGTGTGTGCCCAGGCTTCTGTACCTCCTACCTGCTGGTAATGGTGAGAAAAGGTCATGCCCTGGGTGCTGGAGGCCCTTAATAAAGGACACTGCCTTTCTGAGACGCCGCTCCTTGAAGATGTTCTGAGTACTTCATAGGCTAGTACCCAAGATGAAGCCGACTCAGTATACAACCCTCTGCATCTTCTTTGGCAACAAAACTCTCAAGTAAGCGGCTGTCCTGATTTTTTAAAAATGGCCCAATTAACCAGAACCCACTGTAGCTATATGATTTGGATGCATATGCACAAGGCTTGATCGGTAAGTTTATCAATGAGATGAAATTAGAAGGTGTTGTTGATAATTAAGAAGGTTATCATATATCACAGGAGGATCTAGATCAGTTGGGGCAGTGGGTCAAGGAGTGGAAATAGATTTTAATAGACTGAAGTGTAAGGTGATGCATTTTGGAAAGTCAAACCAACATAGGACTTATACTATGAATGGTAGGACACAAGAAAGTGTTATGGAACGGAAGAACCTGGGAGTACAAGTGAATAGTTCAATAAAAGCAACATCATAGACAGACAGGGTGGTGGAAAAGGTCATTTAGCACTCAACCTTCATCAGTCAGGGTACTGAGTATCAATTGGGATATTGTGTTGCAGCCATAGTATACAGACATCTCACCCTGCAAAAACTCATTTCAGGGAGGTAGCACCATCAATTTGCGGGAGACTTCCGGGAGAGGTGGGATGTCTGCAATAGAGTAGCTTCTTAGCAGCTAGCCAGCTAGTTTAAATAATGTTAGCTATGCTAATGAACAAATGACTCCTATTAAACTCACCTCAACATGTCTTTTACATTTTAACCCATCATGGGCAATAGAAAAGTCACAGTTGCAAACAGTGCAGTGAGCAACACTGTCATTATTTTTGACCCTTATTAGGCAGGGGTACACCTTAGGGTAGTCTGGGGTGACGTACGTTTTATATTTTCTTTTTTTGGAACACTCTGCCACTCTGACTTTTTTTGGAACTCTCTCGTTCTTGCTCTTGCTCTCACTCTATCGCGCGTGCGTGCTCTCTCGCTTGTAGTTGCTCTCACTCGCGCTCGCTCTCTCTTGCTCTGTCTCTCTCTTTGTCTCGTTCTTGGTTCTCACTCTCACTCACTCTCTCGCTCCCTCTCTCTCACTCTCGCACTCTCTCTTTCGTGGTCGCTCTCATTCGCGCTTGCTTTCTTGCTCTTGCGCTCGCTCTCTCACGCTTGCTCTCAAAAAAAAATCAATTTCCAGGACATTGTATATGATTTGCGGGCATCAGGGAGCCACTATTAATTTGCAGGAGACTCCCGGACCTTCCAGGAGAGGTGGGATGTCTGAGTGTAAGTCAGCCATCACTCAGAATACTGGGTAGAGTTTTGGTCACTCTCTAATAGGAAAGATGTGGTTGAACTAGAAAGTGTGTAGAAAATATTTATGAAGATGTTGAGAGTAGAAGGTGTGTGTTATAGGGAGTGATTTGCCAGGGTAGTCTTTATTCCTTGGAATGCAGGAGAATGAGGAGCAACCTTATAGAAAAGGTTTAAAATGATGAGAGGATAGTAGGGGTGTCCAAAACCTGTCAGCATAGGTTTGGGGTGAGGGAGAAAGGTTTAATACAGACTTGAGGTGCTACCTTTTCATGCAGAAGGTGGCAAGTGTATGGATCGAGCTGCCAGAGGAAGTGGCTGAGGCTAGTACAGTAGTACCATTTGAGAAGCACTTGGACAGGTACAATACAAGGAAGTGCTGGGCTTAGAGGGACATGAGGTGAACACACAAAATTTGCAATAGCTGGAGAAACATTGTGGTTGGTATAGCCACATTGTGCTGAAATGCCTGTCTTTTTGCTGTATTTCTGTATGACTCTGTTTCTGGATACAGTCCATTCCAATTAAATGTCTTCGACCGAACATCAGACGTAACGTGCTGCTGTGGGGCTTGAAGGTAGCTGAAGAGTGGATACTTTTACCAGCTATGGTGGCTAGAAATAGGGTTGAAATCTCAAAACAATTGACGATTAGGAAGTGAGGAGCTTCCTCATCCAGAGGGTAGTGAGTCCTTGGGATTATCCACACAAGAGGGCTGTAGGGACTCAGTCATTTAGTATATTCAAAGCAGATCAATTGCTTTTTACATGTAGGGAATTCAAGAGACATAAAGTTAGTGCAGGAAAGAGACACTGAGATTCCAGTAAACTGGTGGCATGCTCGGACCCTCACCGGGTCCAGACAAAGGAGTCATTATTCATCCTTTACACCTTTTCCACCATTGCAAGACACTGGACTCTCTCACGGTGGTGTCTGAAAAGAGGATGCTGTCTAAGTTGCATGCCATCTTGGTCAATGTCTCCCATCCACTACATAATGTACTGGGTGGGCACAGGAGTACATTCAGCCAGAGACTCATTCCACCGAGATGCAGCACAGAGCGTCATAGGAAGTCATTCCTGCCTGTGGCCATCAAACTTTACAACTCCTCCCTTGGAGGGTCAGACACCCTGAGCCGATAGGCTGGTCCTAGACTTATTTCATAATTTACTGGCATAATTTACATATTACTATTTAACTATTTATGGTTCTATTACTATTTATCATTTATGGTGCAACTGTAATGAAAACCAATTTCCCCCGGGATCAATAAAGTATGACTATGACTATGAGTATGATGGATATTACGAACATCAGGTACTGCAGGTCGACACCACTGGTGAGTTGGTGGACAGTGGTGGAGCTGAACTTGTTACGCACAGTGATGCTACCTGCTTCAGCCTCTCAGGGAAGCAGGCGTCAGAGGTGGTGTGCAGTCTAGTGGATGGTGTGGATGCCTTTGTTGTGATTGCAAGATCCTGTCGGACATTGATAATTCAGAATCTGATTCACTGGCAAGACCAAGGGTGGGGGAGCTGTGTGGTCTTGGTTGTTGCTCAGCCAAGACCCTCGAACCTCGGGGGTTGCCTGTCGCAGCCGCTGGGGAAGGAGACCCCTGTGTGCCACTGGATTGTGTACTGGATTGGGTGGGGGAGCTGCCCTCCAGTGTTTGCTCGGTGGAAGACAACCTGGATTGCATTCATCTGCCGCTGCACTGGAGTGAGATGAAGAATTGCTGTGTGCTTGTTCTTGCAGAAACATGGCTTCAGTATAACATCCATGCACCATCAATCTACAGGGCATAACGCTCAGGAACTTGGGCTATAGTATTATTATTTATTTATATTTTTGTAACTGTGTTTTTTTTGCCATCATAATTATTTGTGCTATATGTCGGAACTGTGCTTTGCACCTTGGGCCCAGAGGAATATTGTTTTGTTTGGCTGCATTCATGGGTATAGTTGAATGACAATTAAACCTGACCTTGAACTTGAATTTAAAAGGTAAAATATGATCTAATTGAATGGTGGAGAAGGCACAAGGTCTGAACGACTTACTCTTGCTTCTGTTTATTAAGTGATGCAGTCATACCTGTTCCCTGCTGCTTATTTATCATGTCCCACTGTGTCCTGCAATAGTAAAGGAAACTATGCATGTCTTTGGCTGATGTACTCTTGAGAAGGTTGTTGTGCATACAAGTGAGGTGGGATGATGGGTACACGTCAGTCTGAATGTCTGCCGGACTGCCTGCTTTCCGTCTGCTCCTCAGTGAGTCCAGTGGTCACCCCAGCCCATCCATGCAGTCTCAAAGGAACTGCAGCTGGATGCACCTCCTGCAAGCGCGGTCGCCGGTGACATCCCTGATCTCCCGTATCTCAATTCACTGACAGCAATTGCTACCCTTTAACGTCTCATGTAAAAACATCTTGTCCTGCCTTGCCCTGCCACTGCTCACCCACCTCACCAAAAACCAAAGTTCACCAAAGCCACAGTAGCGTAGTGGTTAGCGCGGTTAGCGCAACGCGGTTAAAGCTCGGGGTGCTGGGTTTCGGAGTTTAATCCTGATGGTCTCTGTAAGGAGTCTGTACGGCCTCCCTGTGGAATGTGCAGGTTTTCTCCAGCTGCTCTGGTTTCCCTCACAGTCCAAAGATGTACCGGTTAGTAGATTATAAATTACCCCGTGATTTAGTTAGGGTTAAACCGAGGGGTGATGGGATTTCCTGGATGGCGTGACTCAAATGGCTGGAAGGGCCAATATCAGTAAATAAATAATTAATCACTTAAAGCCCCCAGCAGCAAACTAAGCAGGAGCACTCTGATCTCAAGTCAGCCCAACCCAAAATGGCTACTCTGCTAAAGCCTGCATCTTTTTTTTTATTTGCTGATAGCCTTCTTTAACATCAAATTGAACAAATCCTCGTGACAGGTTTACTTTTAAAACATGCTTTCATAACATTTAAGAAGATCTAGATGAGCACACAAGCTGTCAAAACATAAGCTACAGGTCATGAGCTGGTGAATAGAATTAGTATATATGATACTAGATATTTGGCCTGGATGTGATGGGCCGAAGGGCTTGTTTCTCTGGTGTAGGACTCCGTGACATCAGCTACTGGGAAGCATTGAAAAGGTTCTCAGGGACAATTGTGTGTTTAATATTTCACTATTATTTGAGTATTATTGTAAATATATTGTTTGATTAAGCACTGTTGTTTAAGTAATACATTACAGGTTAGATGTTAAAGTATGTGAATGGTATACATAATTATACCACCACATCATATGTGTGCACCTTGCTAAAGTGAAAATGAAACTAGACATGAGTTATCCCTGGCTCTCCTGTGTTTTTCCTTTGGTTAATTTCTGGAGTTACAAAACATTATCAGAGACCATATCTAACTATAATATTCAGATAATTCTACCCAGCTTTTGCCGAGGAACGGTGTATGCGGGCCCACGTATTTATACATCTGCTACATGCTTTCACTATTTCTTTAACCTCAGAAGGAAACAAGGAGCAGATTTTGCATTGGCTGCCAATAACATTTGGAGAGTGAATCTTTGGTCTGGGGTGATTCAGTGCTTGAGCGGTTCAATATCCCGTTTTCAATATCGCACAGCTTTTGTTTACAGTTCCACAAAGAGGTCACTGAGGATCTCAATTCAAATAGAACTGACTCCTTTGACAAAAGGTGCCTGTCAGTTTGACTTTATGAGGAGTGTAATACTCTCCATGGAGTCAGGGGCCATTGTTAAACGTGTATTTCAGGTGCCAATTGTCCACTCATCTGTACATTGCAGCAGGATGAGATACTAGACTGTCAACGTCCTGGTGGTGCCTGGTGTCCTGGATGAAGCAAGGCTGCTTTCATTCTGTGCCATTTGAGCAACCTTGACAAATCAACTATTTGTGTTAGCTGAAATAAAGGTTTTTCTGGTCATCAAAGAACTCTAGATGCTGGAAATCTGAATTAAAGTCACGGACTTTATTTGGAAATGCATGGAGGACTGTGTGTCTCATAAGACGATCCGGGTATTCCCTAACCGGAAACCTTGGATGAATTATGAGGTCAAGTCCCTTTTAAAGGCTAGAGCTGCGGCTTTTAGGTCCGAGAATACCAGTCGCTACACGGAATCCAGGCATGAACTCTGGAAAGCCATTAAGGGCGCCAAGAGGCAATATCTAGCCAAGTTGGAAGCTCAGGCTAACCAGAGGGATGCCAATAGACTATGGCAGGGTCTAAATGAGATCACTGGGCGCAAGAAGGCTGGGAATATCAATAACTGTTGCATTTCTCTTCCTGACGAACTTAACATATTCTACACAAGATTTGAACAGAAGAAGAGCATCCGGTTCCCTCCGGATGAACCGGACCTGGTGGCATCAAGATTCATCATCACCAAGGACGTTAGAAGGGCCTTCCTGAAGATAAATCCAAGGAAAGCGAGGGGCCCAGATGGCGTCCCGGGATGGGGTCTCCGGGCCTGTGCAAGCAAGCTAGCTGGAGTGTTTGCTGACATCTTCAACTGCTCCTTGCTTCAGTCTAAGATCCCCTCGTGTCTTAAGAAGGCAACAATAATCCCAGTGCCGAAGAAGAGCAAGGTGGCATGCTTGAATGACTATCGACCTGTAGCTCTGACATCAATTGCTATGAAGTGCTTTGAGAGATTGGTTATGGCACACATCAACCACAGCCTACCGGTCAACCTCGACGCTTTGCAATTTGCTTTCCGGAGCAACAGGTCAACGGCAGATGCCATCTCTCTGGCCCTACATTCCTCCTTAGAACACCTGGAGAATAAAGACGCATACATAAGGCTCCTTTTCATTGACTACAGCTCTGCCTTTAATACCATCATTCCAAATAAACTGAATCCTAAGTTCCAGAACCTGGGCCTTAGCACTCAGATCTGCAGCTGGATCTTCAATTTCCTCATCACAGACAGGACCCAGGCTGTAAAAATATGGGACGAGCTCTCCTCTACAATCACTCTGAGCACCGGTGCCCCACAAGGCTGTGTACTCAGCCCCCTGCTGTACTCACTGTACAACCATGATTGTGTAGCCAAGTTTCCATCAAACTCAATATATAAGTTTGCTGATGACACAACAATTGTAGGCCGTATCTCGGGTAATGATGAGTTTGAGTACAGGGAGGAAATTAAGAACCTGGTGACATGGTGTGAAGACAATAACCTATCCCTCAACATCAGCATGATGAAGGAATTGGTTGTTGACTTCAGAAGGAGTAGCGGACCGCACGACCCAATTTACATCGGTGGTGCGCAAGTGGAACAGGTCAAAAGCTTTAAGTTCCTCGGGGTCAATATCACAAATGACCTGACTTGGTCCAGCCAAGCAGAGTTCACTGCCAAGAAGGACCACCAGCGCCTTTACTTCCTGAGAAAACTAAAGAAATTTGGCCTGTCCCCTAAAATCCTCACTAATTTTTATAGATGTACCGTAGAAAGCATTCTTCTAGGGTGCATCACGACCTGGTATGGAAGCTGTCCTGTTGAAGACCAAAAGAAGCTGCAGAAGATCGTGAACACGGCACAGCACATCACACAAACCAGTCTTCCGTCCTTGGACGGAGATTTAGAATGGAGCTGAGGAAAAACTTTTTCACCCAGAAAGTGGTGGATATATGGAATGCTCTGCCCCAGAAGGCTGTGGAGGCCAAGTCTCTGGATGCTTTCAAGAAAGAGATGGATAGAACTCTTAAAGATAGCGGAATCAAAGGTTATAGGGATAAGGCAGGAACTGGATATTGATTGTGGATGATCAGCCATGATCAGAGTGAATGGCGGTTCTGGCTTGAAGGGCCGAATGGCCTACTCCTGCACCTATTGTCTAACATCTATTGTCTATTGACTCACTTTACACTGCACGCTGTCGGAGCAGTGCTGCCAGGATAATCAAGGACACGACCCACCCAGCCAACACACTTTTCGTCCCTCTTCCCTCCGGGAGAAGACTCAGGAGCTTGAAGACGCGTACGGCCATATTTGGGAACAGCTTCTTTCCAACTGTGATAAGACTGCTGAACGGATCCTGACCCGGATCTGGGCCGTACCTTCCAAATATCCGGACCTGCCTCTCGGTTTTTTTGCACTACCTTACTTTCCATTTTTCTATTTTCTATTTATGTTTCAAAATTTGAATTTTTAATATTTACTAATGTTTACTATTTTAAATATTTTTAATATTTAATATTGGTAATCCAGGGAGTGGGAAGCGCAGAATCAAATATCGCTGTGATGATTGTGCGTTCTAGTATCAATTGTTTGGCAACAATAAAGTATAAAGTATAAAAATAGAAATAGATGGAACCACTCAGCAGGTCAGGCACTATCTGTGGAAAGAGAAGCAGAATTAACATTTAATCTCTGACCTGGTAGAGCCAAGGAGAAGTTTTGCTGTCTAGATTTTTCTGTAGGAGCCTACCATGTTTATTAGGAAAAATCTCCTCTTTACTACACAATAGCAGCATAAAGAGAGCCCAAGCTTTGCAATATAGCATGGAACCGAGGAGAATGATGTGGGGCAAGGAAAGGAAAGAGAAGGAAGTCATGGGAAAGAAGAGGAAGGAATGAGTTCACCTGGGCTGATTTGTCCCCAGGTTGTCCACTAGCAACTCATTACTATTATTTTTTCTTTTTTTATTAAATTTTAATAAGTTTTTACAATGCAACAACAAAAAAAAGTTTAAAAAAAAGAGGATTATACAGTGTAAAACAAACATATGAAATGTACAGTTCACAACAGTTAAGGCAAAGCACCCATAGTAGAAACGAATAAAGTTAGTAACCACCCCACCCTCTCACTACCTAACTCCAAGCCAACCTTATGATATATAGAAAAGTTAATCAGAACTTTTATCACCACAGAGCTGTATTTATAAAAAGAAGGTATATTGCCTACTACTTGAACTATAATACATTTAAACATTAAAAAAAAACATAAGTCTTAACCAAAAAAAGCTGGAAGTAAGGGTTTAAATACAAAAGAAAAAAAAAAGGAGGGATAAACCCTTAATCTAAATGGGAGTTATGAAAATATTCAAGAATATTTTGGAACTTTATGTCCGAATTAAGAATTGAATAATGAATCTTTTCAAGGTCTAAGCAGGACATAATGTCTCTGAGCCATTGAGCGTGAGTGGGTCGGGCAACATCTCTCCACCTAAGAAGGACTGCTCAATAACGCATTACTATTAATGACCCCAATTTCCTATTTATTAATAGTCTTGCATCTTAGCCTACATCAATGAATGACTATTGAAGTGCTTAAGTAGGTATAATACCAAAATAAAAGAGCCTCAATATAGATTATGGAGACACTCAGTCCTCGTTTATTGTCATTTAGAAATGCATGCATTAAAAAATGATACAATGTTCTTCCAGTATGATATCACAGAAACACAAGACAGACCAAGACTAAAACCGACAAAAAACACATAACTATAACATATAGTTACAACAGTGCAAAGCAATACCATAATTTGATAAGAGCAGACCATGGGCACGTTTAAAAAAAAGTCTCAAAGTCCCGATAGACCCAACATCTCACGCAGATGGTAGAAGGGAGAAACTCTCCGTGCCATGAACTTCCAGCGCCGCAAACTTGCCGATACAGCATCCTGGAAGCACCCAACCACAGTCTGACTCTGAGTCCGTCCGAAAACTTCGAGCCTCCAACCAGCCCTCCGATACCGAGCACCGAGCACTTCGACTCTGCCCCGGCCGCCGAGCAACAAGGAAAGCCAAGGATTTGGGGCCTTCCCCTCTGGAGATTTTGGATCACACAGTAGCAGCGGCAGTGAAACAGGCATTTCAGAAGTCTCACCAGATGTTCCTCCGTGCTCTCACGTCTGCCTCCATCAAATTGCGGCATCCTACTTGACAGATAACAGATATTCATCACCAGAGAGGCCGTACGGATTTGTAAAACAAAGCACAAGAAATTGCTTAGAACCATTGGCCAATTTTCTGTCCTTTGGTATCCAGAGTTTATCTGCCTTTGTCCATTCTGTAGCTTTACCAGTTGCTTTTGCTTGAGTTAGAAGGACTGGTTGACCTTTGCTGGAGTAGGCTGCAGGTATCCTTTGAGGATGGCCTTGAGTCATCACATGGTTGATTACTCTCTTGGAATGGACGACAGCATATCAACATATATTGGATCAGGAATGTTAACGTCCTAAGGAAGGACTACAGATTTATGTTCCAGAGAGACCACTGTTATTTCCCAAGGTTGATCTCCAGTGGTCTTTTAGAACTTTCAGGGGACAGATTGTTTAACTACCAGCACTGCTTAGAAGCCTCTTTGAGCTCTATCGTCCATCTGCTTCGAAAGGACATCACTGAGGGCCCAGCAGTAGAAAGAGTGAGTAGTTTCAATTTCCTGGGTGTCAACATTTTTGAAGATCTATCCTGGGCCCAACATATTAATGAACGAAGAAAGTAGGCTGGTAATTATATTAATTAGGAGTATGAAGAGATTTTGTATGTTACCAAAGATTCTAAAAATTTTTACAGAGGGGAGCATTCTAACTGGTAACAT
This sequence comes from Mobula hypostoma, assembly GCF_963921235.1. NCBI lineage: Eukaryota > Metazoa > Chordata > Chondrichthyes > Myliobatiformes > Myliobatidae > Mobula > Mobula hypostoma. The sequence goes on from NC_086115.1 coordinate 22,854,975, forward strand.
CACTTGTCTGGTATGGAGGGGCCAAGGCAAAGATTAGAAAAAACTGCAGAGGGTTGTAGACTTAAAAAGTCGGCATGCATCATTAAACGTCTCCACCACCCAGGACTTGCCCTCTTCTTACTGCTGCCATCAGAGAGGAGGTATAGGAGCCTGAAGACACACACTCAACATTTTAGGAACAGCTTCTTCCCCTCCACAATCAGATTTCTGAATGGACATTGAAGCTGTGAACGTTACCTCATTAGTTTTGCTGTCTTTTTGCATGACTTAAAATTAATTATTTTACATATATTTCTTATTCTAATTTATGGTACATTTTATATATTCCACTGTATTGCTGCGATAAACCAACACATTTCACAGCATAGGTCAGTGATAATAAACCTGATTCTGATTCGGACCACTGTCAATAAGGCTGCAAGCTGAGTCTGCATGTTAGAATTTCAGCTTCTACTGCAAGTCCTCATTGTTGGGTATCTTCTGCTTGAGCTATAATGGAAGCGGAGGCGCTGGTCATCAGATGTTGCATTACTGTTGAGCCCACAGGTTGCTGACAGAGTGGCCCTTCCTTACATATTCAAAGGATGGGATCCAAAACACAGGCAACTTTCATGCAGATTTAGTCAGGTCTCTGAGGCACTGATTGGCCTGCCCAACAGCCTTAGTGAGTCCAATGATGGATGTTGCCTTCTTGAAGCACTGCCTCTGGAAAAGAAGTGGTAGTCTGATCTTGAGTCTACTGCCTATCCTCCCTTCCAATCCTCACTCCCCAGCCACCTTGGCTGCAGTCCACTGATGCCCTGTACCTCTGCCTGGACCTACTGAGATCTCTCAGTTCGTCTCTGATTGATTGAACTGATGGATGAAAGGGTCTTCATCATTGGTGTTCCTCATTTACCTGGCCAGGTTGTAATTCTTGGCTATCTAAAGGGAGAAAGGGGCAAATTTAGGATTATGCTGAAAGGAGGGAAGTGCAAATAGCATGCCCCCCCCCCCCACCTGTAGAGTGCTAGTCAGAAGAGATAATAGCACAATGGGAATGTGGGATAATAGGAAGTGGAACATACCTTTAACTGTGGTTTAACTATTTTCAGTTCTAGGGAGCATGGTCTCCTTCAAGGATCAGGGTAATAAGGACCCTCTAAACCCCTCTGATTACGTGCTGCCAAATTCAGCAAAGACAAAGATGTGTGACATTGAGTGTGTCACCCCTGATTGAAGATCTGGAAATATCTCGAAACTCTGGCTGTGAAATATGTGAGGGGATAAAGGAGTGTTGTGTATGAAATATGATTAGCAGATCTTGTTGGTGGTTAAGTGAGGGGCATACTGTATAATGCACTGAACAGTGTCAAGATCTAGTGCTACAGAATGTGGCATTTGAAGAAATTTAGTCTGATTTTATCAAATAAGGAGATGTTGCATTGAATTTCTCAGGAATGGCTCTTGGCACTGACTGATGCCATGATATCCTCTGCCTGCCTTTGTATGTTCAGAAAGTCTTCAGACATTTTGTGGTTCTTTCTTTATACCTCCACTGTAGACTCAAAAAAGATTCAAGCCTGCTAAGAAACTGCCTGGCCTGCGGAGTTCCTCCATTTTGTGTGTGTTGCTTGTATTTCCAGCATCTGCAGATTTTCTCTTGTTTCTGCTAAGAGTTTCCTGACTATTGTCAGCACAGAAAAGTACAGGACAGTGATTGGCCTTTTGGCCCAAATGAAGCTAATCCTATCTGCTACACAGTCCATATCTCTCCAATCACTTCATATTTATATGTCTGTCTAAGTACCATTGAAAATCTACTATGTGTTTGCTTTCACCACCATGCCTGGCAGAGTTCCAGGCACCTGCCATCACGCTTAAAATTTCCCCTCTCTCCATTGAATTATTATTATCACCTATGTATACAGAGATGCAGTGAAAATCTTTGCCTGCATGCTGTTCATACAGATCAAATCATTATACAGCGCATTGAGGTAGAACAAGGTATAACACTAGCAATGCAGAATGTTGTGGAACAACTACAGAGGATGTGTAGTGCAGGTAAGCCATAAGTTACAAGATCATAGTGAGGTAGAATGTAAGGTCAAGGGTCCATTGTATCACAGAGGGAACCACTTAATAGTCTTATAACAGTGGGTTAGAAGCTATTCTTGTGCCTGGGGGTACATGCATTCGGGTCTTTATATCTTCTTCCTAATGGAAGACGGGGAAGAGAGAATGTCCAGGATAGGAGGGGTCTTCAATTATTTTAGATGCTTTACTGAGGCAGTGAGGTTTAGACCGAATCCATGGGGGCAAGGGAAGTAGCTGATTTCTATGATGTATTGAACTGTGCTCACAGCTCTCTGCAATTTGTTATCATCACATGAAGAGTACTTGCCATAACAAACTGTGAAGCATCCAGATAGGATGCTTTATATGGTGCATTGAGAAAAATTGGCAACATGCCAGATTTCTTTAACCTCCTGAGGAAGTGCAAGTGTTGGTGAGTTTTCTTATTCGTGATGTCTATGTGGCTGGACCAGGACAGATTATATCAGTGATGCTTCCTCCTAGGAGCTTGAAGCTTTCAACCCTCTTAACCTCAACGTGTAGACAGGAGTGTGTGCACTGCCCTCCTTCCTGAAGTCAATGGCCAGCTCTTTTGTTTTGATAGCATTGAGGGAAAGGTTGTGGTCATGACACCACATTAATATACTCTCTATCTCCTTCCTGTACTCTGACTCATCCCTATTTGGGAAGCGACCCTCTACTGTGGTATCATCAGCAAACATTTAGATGGAGTTCGAGCAGATTATGGCCACGCAGTCAAGAGTGTACAGGGAGTGGAGAAGAAGGCTGAACATGCAACCTTGAGGAGCACCAGTGTTTAGAATAGTTGTGAGAGATGCTGCTGTCTATCCTTACTAGATGCTGTCTGTTGGTCAGGACGTCTAGTTGCAGAGGAAATCCTTGACTCCCGGGATCTGGAGTTTGATAATGAGTTTGCTTGGAATTATAGTATTGAAGGCGGAGACATAGCCAATAAGCAATCATCCAATATGAGTGACGTTATTGTTTAGATGCTAAAGAGATGAGTATAGGGCCAGGGAGATGATGTCCCTGTTGTGGTGATAGAGTAACTGTACTTAGTCGCGGTTGGCTGGAAGGCTGGAGTTAACAATTAACATGACCAGACCATCGAAGAACTTCACGATTATAGATGTCTGAACCAATCGGTAGTTGTCGTCAAGGGGTCATTATCTTGTTTTTCTCAGGTACGGAATAATTGTCATCTTTTTAAAGCACATGGGAACCACAGTATGAAGCAGAGAGGTTAATAACGTCCACAACTACCTACAACAGCTGATCTGCACAGGATCTAAAGACATAGCCAGGGACAACATCTGGGCCTGCTGACTTTCATGTGTTCACTCTCTGGAAGACTGAGCGTATGCCTACATTGGTGACCTGCTTTTGAGATAGAGACTGTATTATCTACCTACCTATACCTTTCTATAAGCATTGGTCTTCCTCAACTTCTGATTCTTCGAGAAAAAGAATCCAAGACTCTTCAACCTCTCCAATATATCTAATATTATCTAAATCAGGAGGGAGCTCCCCTGCACCCTCTCCAAAGTCTCAAACATACTTTTTGCAATGGGATCACAAGAATTGAGCACAATACTCTCTAAAATACAAAGATGCAGACAAACCAAAGACAGTTTACCAGTCCAACTGCTGTTGTAAAAGACATTCCACCATCTGTTGCAAGCCTTGATGTGCCTTCCTTTTAAAGGATGCAGCCTGGCTCTCGGTAATGAATTACCTCTGAGTAAATTTCAAATGACTCAGATTATTACCAGCTAAGGAAAACATGTTTTGCAGCACATGTAGAGCATAAAAAAAAACTTTACTCCTTTATGACATTTCCTGCAAGATTAAGGATTCCATGTTGGCAATTCCTCATCTTTTCATTTTAAGAAAATGCAAATTATTTTCCTACTTGATTTAATGTTGTATTTATATTTTTTTTCTTTTTAAATTGTTCATTTCTTTACTTTGACAGTTTGGGACTTTCAGCTCCTGAGACAGATACAAGGCTGCTGAAGATCGTAGAATTTTCAGCCATAATTTTCCTCTAAATGCATTGTCTCATGGTAATTTCCTTGTTCTTTGAATGAAGAATTCCACTTTGTTTCATATTTACTTATGAGAGGAAAGGAAGTCATTCAGTCCATCAAGTCAATGTCAGCTTTCAAAGCAATCCCAAAATCACTCTTAATTTGCCTATAATCTATTCTCTCTCACATGTCCATCAACTCCCCACCAGTAATTTACAAGCGACAGTAACCTACCAATAAGCCCACCTTTGGGTTATGGGAAAAAAACTGAGTACTCACAGGGCAGTACTATGGTGAAGCTTGTAGAGCTATTGTCTTGCAGTTCCAGGGTCCCGAGATTAATTCTGATTTCCAGTGCGATCTACGTTGAGTTTGCATGGTCCCCTGTGACTGGGTGGGTTTCCCGCAGTTGCAGCAGTTTCCTTTGGCATTCCAAAAGTAGGGAGAGTGGTAAATTAATTCACCGCTAATATGTTGGTGAGTGTTAATCTGGGGAAAGTGGGAAGGATAAAATGAGACTAGTGTAGGGTTACTGTAATTCATGTTTAAAAGCAGCACCAATGTAGTTGGCCAAAAAGCCTGTTTCCATAGTATATGGAACTATGAAACCTGGGGTGAACTGGTGTGGTCGCAGGTTGGTTGGTTGGCATCCATCTGTCTCAAAGGTCAATTGGTGCTGATCATCATCATCACAAGCCTAGTCGGAAGGTATGCAGACCCTGAGATGCCCAGCTGTCACGATCCCCCTCTCTGCCTCACCAGTATAGTCCAAAGGAAAGCTTGTGAAGCCATACGTTTGGCACCAGCTTGGCTGCAGGAGCTGCCGGAAGGATGTTCAATGGCGTCCATCTGCCTTAGGGGCTCCACTCCGGATTTGCTCTGTGGGTTTACTCCCGTAACCTTCGTCTCTCCCGAGGCTGCCCACAAGGCAGAGGGGTTATTTACCCACAGCCGGGGATCTGGTTCATGAGCACCAGGGCGTGTCCACTCACCGGTGGGCCTGCGTGCTATGTGTGCAGGGGCAAGACCTCCTCCACGTCCTCTGTAGTTCAGCCGAGTCTGAAAGGTGTTCAGTTTCTGAGGCACTACATGACGCTTGCTGTTGGAGCGGCTATGTACTGGCACGGAGAGACTTACACTTTCAGCTGTCCTCTTCGCAAGACTGCTAGCCAGTGGTGGAAGCTGAAAGTGGGAGCGCAAGCACTACCCGCTACACTACCACGCTAGCCGCATTACAACAGCCATTTTGACACCAGGTATAGCATGCAAACTCCACACAAACGGTGCCGAAGGTGAGGATTTAATTGGGGTCTATGAAGCTGAGAGGCAACAGCGCTACATGGTGCCATTTGAACTAATGTAACACCTTGCTTTCTGTAACAATGTGCTCTGGAAATTCATTCCCATTGAAAAGTAGCGTCATCAGTATTATACTCTGCCTCCCACATTCATTCCACTGAAAATGATAGAATGAATTTCAGCAACCAAGTGTATTTTGCCATAACTTTAAGGTGATGGGAAGAAAGTAGAGGGAGATATCAGATACTGTATAGCATTTTTGCACAGAGTGGTAGGTGTGTGGAATGTTCTGTCAGGGTTGGTAGTAGAGACAAATACATTAGGGACATTTAAGAAGCTCATAAAACTCATACATGGGCACATGGATGATAGAAAACTGAAGGGCTAGAAGGGAAAGAAGGGTTAGATTGATCCTAGAGTAGGTTATATAGATGGCACAACATCATGGGCTGAAGGGCTTGTACTGCACTGTAGTGTTCTGTGTTCTACATTGTTCTGATATTATAGTATAATACATTTAATGCTACTGACAGGAGCTAACTTTTTAGGAGTTAACTTCTTCGTTGTTCTACTCAGTTTGACACTGCAAACACAAACCAAGCATTGGGTTATGTTGATTTTTGGTTGGCTGATTTTTTGGGCTGTAGGTATTTAACATGGGGACCCACTGTGTTCTTTTGGTTGTTACTTGGGTTGTAGATATTAAATGGGGGAAGGGCAGGTAGGGGGAGGGTCACTGTGTTGTGTTGGTTGTTTCTTGGGCTGTAGCTATTAAACATGGGGAGCTGGTTGGTTATTTCTTGAGCTGTTCCACGGTCACAAAGGAAGGAAGGTATGGTTTCAGCTGTGTTGCTTGTTTCCATTGGAAATGTCACAATATCAGTTTGGTAAAGCCATTGGCTCACGCTCGAACAAGGATAAACCGCGACATTGGTAATCAAAGCAAACGTGAAGTGCACAAGGATTATTTGGTGGATTATATCTTTTCACTCCTGATCCAACTGTGGCCATATTGAGTGTTTTCCTATGTCACTGAGTTTTCAACAATTAAAAGCCAATGCACAAACGTTGCTTTAGCAAAGCAATTGGCAAAGTTCAACGGGGCAGATTGATCAAGAAAAATACTCCTTTGAGATCATGGGAAAGTGGCACACGGAGGAGGAAAGAATTGAGTCGGAGGTAAGAAAAGAACCGTTGAGTGAAGACACAACTCCTATCAACTCCTCCACTGTTGCTACTGCACTGCGAATAGCTTACGAGGCACGCCAGCTCTGCCTCTGCAGGGTCTCAGTCCAAAACACTAACCATCCCTTCGTCTCCACTGACCCATTGAGTTCCAATAGCAGTTTGCATTTAGTCATAGTCATAGTCATACTTTATTGATCCCAGGGGAAATTGGTTTTTGTTACAGTTGCACCATAAATAATTAAATAGTAATAAGACCATAAATAGTTAAATAGTAATATGTAAATTATGCCAGGAAATAAGTCCAGGACCAGCCTATGGGCTCAGGGTGTCTGACCCTCCAAAGGAGGAGTTGTAAAGTTTGATGGCCACAGGCAGGAATGACTTCCCATGACGCTCTGTGTTGCATCTCGGTGGAATGAGTCTCTGGCTGAATGTACTCCTGTGCCCAACCAGTAACATTATGTAGTGGATGAGAGACATTGTCCAAGATGGCATGCAACTTAGACAGCATCCTCTTTTCAGACACCACCGTTAGAGAGTCCAGTTCCATCCCCACAACATCACTGGCCTTACGAATGAGTTTGTTGATTCTGTTGGTGTCTGCTACCCTCAGCCTGCTGCCCCAGCACACAACAGCAAACATGATAGCACTAGCCACCACAGACTCATAGAACATCCTCAGCATCATCCGGCAGATATTAAAGGACCTCAGTCTCCTCAGGAAATAGAGACAACTCTGATCCTTCATGTAGACAGCCTCAGTGTCCTTTGACCAGTCCAGTTTATTGTCAATTTGTAACCCCAGGTATTTGTAATCCTCCACCATGTCCACACTGACCCCCTGGATAGAAACAGGGGTCACCGGTACCTTAGCTCTCCTCAGGTCTACCACCAGCTCCTTAGTCTTTTTCACATTAAGCTGCAGATAATTCTGCTCACACCATGTGACAAGGTTTCCTACCGTAGCCCTGTACTCAACCTCATCTCCCTTGCTGATGCATCCAACTATGGCAGAGTCATCCAAAAACTTCTGAAGATGACAAGATTCTGTGCAGTAGTTGAAGTCCGAGGTGTAAATGGTGAAGAGAAAGGGAGACAAGACAGTCCCCTGTGGAGCTCCAGTGCTGCTGATCACTCTGTCGGACACACAGTGTTGCAAGCACACATACTGTAGTCTGCCAGTCAGGTAATCAGGAATCCATGACACCAGGGAAGCATCCACCTGCATCGCTGTCAGCTTCTCCCCCAGCAGAGCAGGGCAGATGATGTTGAACGCACTGCAAAAGTCGAAAAACATGACCCTCACAGTGCTCGCTGGTTTGTCCAGGTGGACGTAGACACGGTTCAGCAGGTAGATGATGGCATCCTCAACTCCTAGTGGGGGCTGGTAGGTGAACTGGAGGGGATCTAAGTGTGGCCTAACCATAGGCTGGAGCAGCTCCAGAACAACTCTCTCCAGGGTCTTCATGATGTGGGAGGTCAATGCCACCGGTCTGTAGTCATTGAGGCTGCTGGGGCGCGGCGTCTTCAGCACAGGGACGAGGCAGGACGTCTTCCACAGTACAGGAACCCTCCGGAACCTCAGGCTCAGGTTGAGTACATGGTGAAGTACTCCACATAGCTGAGGGGCACAGGCTTTGAGCAGCCTGGTACTTACACCATCCGGTCCTACAGCCTTGCTTGGGTTGAGACGTTTCAGCTGTCTTCTCACCTGTAGAGCTGTGAAGCCCACCGTGGTGGTTTCGTGTGGGGAAGAGGTATAGTCATGAGAGCAGGGTGGGGGGCTGTGAGGAGGGGTAGGAGGGGAGAGTGGAATATGTGTTGGTTGGGGGCCGACAACAGATGGCTCATGTGGGGGATGGGCAGGGGCCACAATGTCAAATCTGTTAAAGAACAGGTTAAGTTCATTGACCCTGTCCACACTGCCTTCAGCTCCTCTGTTGCTAGTTTGCCGGAACTCAGTGATGGTCCTCATCCCACTCCAGACCTCTCTCATGTTGTTCTGCTGGAGTTTCCACTCAAGCTTCCTCCTGTACCTGTCTTTAGCCTCCCTGATCCTGGCTTTCAGGTCCCTCTGTATTGCCCTCAGCTCCTCCCTATTTCCATCTCTAAATGCCCTCTTTTTAGCGTTCAGGATGTCCTTAATGTCCTTTGTTACCCATGGCGACTGTTGATGGGGATTTTATTATCCTATGGACTGCATGCAGTGCAGTTCCTCAGGACTCAGCACTACCACTCAGACCTAACATAATTTGTCATGTTGTATGCCCTTCCTAAAAGTATAACCTCACACCTCTTTGGATTGAATTCTACTTGCCTCATAGTGCACACCTAACTTGACCATTGATATCTTTTATATCCTGGAACTTCCTTCCTATCATCTAAGGCTGTGGCATATTGTAGCGATGAACATAATACCATTATGGTATCAATCAGGGTTCAATTCCTACCACCACAGTGTTTCTCCCCATGACCATGTGCTCCAGTTTCTTCCCACATTCCAGGGGCATGCATTTAGGGTTAGTGAGTTGTGGGCATGCTGTGTTGATGCCAGAAACATTAGCGACATTTGCAGGCTGCCCAGCCCAATCCAGTTGATTTGATTTGATGTAAACGACGCATTTCACTGGATGTTTCAATGTACATGCGACAAATAAAGATTAATCTTTAAAAAGACTCACAGGCCCAACTTCGGTACCATCAGCAAATTTCTTGATTGTGGCTGTTACGTGTATGTGTGAATTATTTACATTTAGCACGAAAAACAAGCAGATTTTTAAAAAAGGCTATTATACACACTGTGTGAAGTAGCAGATCTGTGAGATGCAGAGTGACAATAATGCACGAATTACAAAGTATGCGGGTGGAGCAAGTAATTAGGAAAGCTAACAGAATGTTTGCATTTTTGTTTGGGGGAGATGAATATAAAAGGAGGAAGATTTTGCTTCATATATATTGCTGAGACCATGTCTGGAGTATGTATTATGTACTTGTTGGGTTCCTAACTGAAGGAAGGTTGGTAATATAATGGAAAGATTTCAGTGAAGGATTATTAGACCAGTACCTGAAATGGGCAAATCACCTGTGGAGGAAAGTTCGGACAATCTTGGTTTATATCCCCTAGAGTTTAGAAGGATGAAACATGGAAAGTGTGTTTCCTCTTGTGAGAGAATCTGGAACTAGAGGTCACTGCATAACAAAAAAGTTAGGTATCACCCATTAAGATGAAAGCAGCATGAATTTTCCACTCAGACTTTGGAACTCTCTTCCTTAAAAAACAGTGAAAGCTGTGTCTTTGAAAAATTTGAAGGAAGAACCATTGGTAAACTGGAATGCAGAGCTGAAGTTACAGTGAGATCAGCCACGATCGTGTTAATTGGAAGAGTAAACTGCAGGTTCCATGTGATTTACTCTCGCGTCTAATTTGTATGTGCTTATGAAGCCCCAAAGAACTGATAGATAGGGTGATTAAGGCAGGAAATTGGATATTTGCATATATTGACTGATGTACAGAATACTGAAGCAAGGAGCTCACGCGAGAACTGCTTAAAACGCTAGTTAACTACAGCCGGTATATGTGCACTTTCTTGTATTCACAGAAAGAAAAGACCCTGTAGGGGTTGAAACCGAGGATACTGAGAGGTGACTTAATTGAGGTGTGTAAAATTATGCAACCCTGAGACAGACTGAAGAGTAAGGACCCAGTTTCCCCCAGAGAGAGGACTACAGCAAGGCAGCATAGATTTAAGTTAATTGGTGAAAGGATTCGTTGTAAGTTAAGGAAAAAATTTTCACCCAGCACATTGTGGGTATTTTGGGGCTGGAGACAGGGATTTAGGGATTTAGGGATTTTGGGCTTTGGGGTTTCTGGAACCCACTGTCTGAAATGGTGGTGGGGCCAGAATTCACTCAGCAAATTAAAAAAAAATCTTATGTCCAAAGAGCACTTGGAGCTGCAATCTTTCAAGACAATGGATTCTGATAGTGGGATTAACCTGGTCCATTTTATGGCCAACAAGGACATGGTAGGCCAAAGGGCTTCCATTTGTACCATAAACTTCTATTACTCTATGTTTCTATTACTGTTTTGGGTGAGGCTGTCTTTTTGTCAGCTAATTGTGCTGGAACAAAAGCTTCCAGAACAAGTGTCTGGTAGATCTTTTCACCTCAATATTGTGCATTTGGGGGATAAGAGGAGAAGCGACTCAGGGGAGGATACTATTTGCTAAAATAATGCAGGGGGATGGGGCTCTATCCACGAGGCCATGTCAAGCAAAGATATTTAAAGAGCATTAATCTTTTTTGAGACTCAGCAAGGAGTCCCTTCACTAGCAGGTTGAACCAGAAATCAGCAGGGGGTGCAGTGTCCACCAACAATGTCAAAGAAGAGGAAGGATGAAGGGTCTTGGTCCAAAACATCAACTGTTTATTCCTGTCCATAGTTGCTGCCTGACCTGTTGAATTCCTCCAGCTTTTTGTGTTTGTTACTCTGGATTTCCTGCTTCTGCAGAATCTCTGGTATTCAGTAGTGCTTGTGGTTCTTGATCTTCATTTGTCTTGCTTTGTCAAGGCTGCTGCTTCTGGTGTAAGCTAACTTACAGCACATGTCTGCTGCAGGGATATCATTCTGGCCCTGTACACACAGAAAAACGCTTTCAACATACTCCTTAGAGACGTTAACTGAATATGGTTCAAGGAACAGAGTGATCATGACTAATAGTCAATAAGGATTCACTATTACTGTAATGATAACAATTGCACAAAACAAACATGATCCATTGTGAGATAATTCCCTTACCATGAATTGTCCAAACAGCACTGAGCTGTCTCAGAGCAATGGTCTTCTTTCCTAGGAATCTTAGGCTCTTCAAAATGTTAATGTTAGGCAACCATGAAGCATCCATTTTGAAGAGCTGGTGAGAACTGCTTGCCTAGTAACCTTCATGCACAAATTTAAACATTCCATTTCAAGGAGTTGGCAAATGCTTCCTGTTAACCTCTGTCTGAATTATCTCTGCCTAGTATGAACCTATCACAAAGGAACAGCCAGCACCTCCTTGAACAGATAACACAGCTGTGACCTTCCTAAAGTTAACCCTTTTGTTTTTAGAGTTGTTCAGTTTCAGCAAGTCCTGCTGGAAAATCTGATGGCACCAACTCAATTGATTTAATTGCCTTGTTGTTCTAAAGGTGTTCATACCAGTTTCTTATGTGATGTGGAGTCATGATGCTGGAAAATGAAACTCAGGGTTGTATATGGTGACATATATGTACTTTGATCATAAATTGACTTTGAACTTTGAGTATTTATCAGGGACAAAAGCTATAGTTTTTAGAATGTGGCTAAGGCACTGTGTTAAAGAATACAGCGCAATATCCTTCTGGTTTGACTTTATCACTTCTTCTCTGGTTACAAAGCCTTGATGATTAATATTACTGTTTGGAATTCACATTTTCCTCAAAGCTTCATACCAATCTATACGGTGCATTGGCCTTCAGTTTAGGAGCCGAGAGGCAAGGGTGCATCTATATAGGACCCTGGTCAGACCCCACTTGGAGTACTGTGCTCAGTTCTGGTTGCCGCACAGGATGTGGAAACCATAGAAAGGGTGCAGAAAAGATTTATAAGGATGTTGCCTGGATTGGGGAACATGCCTTATGAGAATAGGTTGAGTGAACTTGGCCTTTTCTCCTTGGAGCAACAGAGGATGAGAGTTGACCTGATTGAGGTGTATATGATGATGAGAGGCATTGATCGTGTGGATAGTCAGAGGCTTTTTCCCAGGGCTGAAGTGGCTACCACGAGAGGACATAGTTTTAAGGTGCTTGGAAGCAGGTACAGAGGAGATGTCAAGGTTAAGTTATTTACACAGAGAGTGGTGAGTGTGTGGAATAGGCTGCCGACGACGGTGGTGGAGGCGGATATGATAGGGTCTTTTAATAGACTCCTGGATAGGTACATGGAGCTTAGAGAAATAGAGGGCTATGGGTAACCCTAGGTAATTTCGAAGGTAAGGACATGTTCGGCACAGCTTTATGGGCTGAAGGACCTGTATTGTGTTGTAGGTTTTCTATGTTTCAACCAATCAATGACCTAACTTATAACATATTTAGCACAGAGGCTAACGAGTACCTGGAATGAACTGTTAGAGGAAATAGTCAAGGTAAGCCCAATTGCACATATTTAATAGGCACTTGGACAGGTACGTGGAGAGGAGAGACTTGGATGGTAATGGGTCATATGCTGGCAACTGCAACTAGCTTGTGGTTGGGCGTGTCAAAGGGCCTGTTACCATGCCGTATTACCCAATGACTCTAAGTCCTTTGCCCAGGGCATCCTTGCCAACTGAAGAAGAGTTCTCTGGCCTAATTCCATTTCTCATTTCTTGGTCCATGGCACCTCAAGTATTCTCAAACATAAAAAGAGTTCTTACATCTGGTAGTATTCAGGTGGAAAATTCCAAAGTCCCATGAGTTTCCAACCGGAAACATTTCTCCTCAGCCCTGCAATCCTTCTACCAGTCTGTGATTCCAGTTCATATTGAGGTCCTTCCTAGCGCTCTCATATAGCTCAATGAAATTAAAGCTGAACTGACTCCACAGCCTCACTTTCAATGACCCTACAACTTAGGTTCTCTGTATTATTTATTACTGGCATGATTTGTTCTCTTTTGCACATAGGATGTTCATCAGTCTTTGCTATGTGGTTTTTCATAACCTCTATTGCATTTCTTCATTTTCATGTCAATGCCTGCAAGAAAATTAATCTCAAGGTAGTGTATGGTGGCTTGTACTGTATGCACTTTGATGATAAATTTGCTTTGAACTGTGGATTTTTAAATCCTTCCTCGGCTTCTTCTGTTTAAAAGCAAAACACCCTCCACTGATAGTGAAAACTTCCAGTCCCGATGTCATCCTCATAACTCTGCACAGCATGGTGTCTGTTGCCCTGGCTGGTAATGAAGTCACACCATGAATCCACAAGTGCGTATGGAGCAGGTTTACAGAGAGAGACTTGCCATCTCGTAATACTGTGAAGCACACTGTAGGCATCTGCAAGCAACATTTCTGCTGTCCTTAGCTCTGTGACTCACAGCTGAGCAGCCATCAGGGTTTCTGACTATATATTGCACACTGTATTGCATGGTTGATAGAAGGAACACTAACAACAAAAGCCTGCATTTATATGCTGCCCTTTTTTGGCACTACAGCACAGATATGGGCCCTTCAACCCTTCCCAGGAGCAATGCCAAGGAAATTTGACCCACCTCCACTGTCACCACAAAACTCTACCGCAAACTCTGTGCCAACTTTGTGGCTTCCAGTACCCTAAGTATTTGGCTGAGCACAGGCCTGCCTTAACAAAAGCCTCACCTGGATCTTCTGCAACTGTATCTTAGAAGAAGAGATAGTGCCTTTCTCACCATGGCTCCTGTGTGCTTGTTTCCGTCATCTCATGCTGCACAGATTCCATCCTCTAGCCCACCCTGTTTGGAGCTGGTCTCCGAGCTGCTTGTCCAAAAATCAAGTTAAAATGCATTACACTCTCATCCAGCTCTCTGCTCCGATGGGGAGGTCCTGTACCAGGGTTTTCTGAAATGAAAAAGGGTACGCGGAGAGGAGAAAGGGAGAAATGCATCAGCAACAGCTTTTCAGTCAGACTGGGCAGCAGTGTGATGAGAGGGGGATTAGGGACAAAATCCTTCACCTCAACGGTGGCCACAACCTTAGAGATACATCATAGTATTTTGGCTGAGAACATCTCCTCTGCAATGACTGAAACATGCAGGAATAGCATCACAGACCACTACAGCACAGAAACGGGCCTTTCAACCCAGAGAATCTGTGCTGAACTGTTATTCTGTCTAGTCCATTGGCCTGCACCCCGGTCATACCTCTCCATTCCCCTTCCCTCCATATACTTACCCAAACTTCTCTTAAATGTTTCAGTCAAACTCACATTCACCTTCTGCCAGCTCGCTCTACTCCCACACCACCCTCAGAGTGAAGAAATTCCCCCTCAGGTTCCTCTTAACTATTTCTTCTTTCGCTCTTAGCCTGTGACCTCCAGTTATAGTCGCACCCGACCTCAGTGGAAAAAGCCTGCACGCATTTATCCTGTCTGTACCCCTCATAATTTTGTTTACCACTGCCAAATCTCTATTCCTCTATGCCTCAGAAAAAACAAGGTCCAAAACCAGTCTTGTTATTTCCACCTGCCTGACAACCGTCACCCTCTGCCGCAAGATGTCAGGGCATTTTCTGCAAAGTGTTTTGGTAATGTAGCTGTCTCAGTTGAACAGCTGTCAATATGTGAAAGCGGTGAGATCTGGGCCTGTAAGCATGTGAGAACATAGCAGAGCATTTAGAAATGTGACTAATATTGCTCATGGGCTAGTTTTGGGGTGGGGGGGTGTGGTTGAATGAATTAACTGAGGAACTGTTAGAGCAGTTCATAGGATTGGTCACTTCATATTGACAACTTGAGTTTGCTCATTAAACATTCTCCCTACACTGCTGCATCCTTGTTCTGAGAGAAGCACTCTGTGAATTAGCTTCTTCCACCCACACTCCCACTGCCTCTTGCCAAAATTCATTCTCCCTACTCTGTCAAGGCCTCGTCAATAGGTTCTTCTTTTGTTGTGTGTTCAGCCATAGTTCAAAGCAGCCAATATTGCCTCATTGGAGAAACATTACTTAAGCCCTTGTTGAATCACTATTTAAGAAGAGGAGTACTGCAACGCTTAACTCAGTGCCAATGTGTGCAGTCACTGACTACTCTAGTACTGGTGGCTGCATGTTGACATCATGTGAACACACCAATTTTATATGTTGCAGGTAACACCGAACAGGTAAGGCGTTAATCTCACAGAATGATTCCTGAACCCATACTCAGGGGTTAGCTACTTTACACCTACAGAACGTTTATCAGTAGTGAAAATACGATGAGTGACTTAATTTAACAAATAAAAGCAGTATTGCTTTATATATTTGAGAATATTGTTCTACGTACATCATATCCCTAGAGATAAATCAATGATATATGATACGATTACGATTATGAGGACACACAGTCCCCTTTTGTTGTCATTTAGTAATGCATGCATTAAGAATTGATAAAAATGTTTTTCCAGAATGATATCACGAAAACACACGACAAACCGACTTAAAAACTAACAAAACCCACATAATTATAACATATAGTTACAACAGTGCAAAGCAATACCGTAATTTGATAAGAACAGACCATGGTACAGTAAAAGTCTCAGAGTCTCTCGGAACTCCCACCATCTCACGCAGACGGTAAACCCCCAGCGCCGCCAACTTGCCGATGCAGCATCCCGGAAGCATCCGACCACAGTCCGACTCCGAGTTCGTCCAGAAAGCTCTGAGCCTCCGACCACTTCCCGACACCGATGCACCAAGCCTCATCTCCGCTGAGCGTTTCGACCCCGGCCCTGGCAACAGGTGATACGCAAAGCCGAGGATTTGGGGCCTACATCTCCGGAGATTCTCGATCGCACAGTAGCAGCAGCAGCAAAGCAAGCATTTCAGAAGTTACTCCAGACGTTCCTCTGTGCTTCTCACGGCTGTCCCCATCAAATCTGGATTGTGCACGGCCCCTAGTTACACATATCGATATTCATTCGGAACGGCCGCGCACGCTGCATCGTGCCGCCATCTCCTCCTCCCTCCGATCATATATTGTACATTACCAAAAATTGAACAAGGTTTTATTCCCCCAGCCCAGCAGCCAAACTCTGTCATTTAGCTCTAGAGCAGGGCTGTAGGATTTGCCATCCCACTGACTGCCAATGACTTTGAGAAATCCATGGCATGTGGGCCAAGCCATTAACTCAAATGTGCACCGCAATGTATCCGAACTGTGGAGCTGCATGAAGAAACAATGGCTGTTTTCACAAATAAATAAAATATCCTAATCATTAACTCTGTGAATCTAACTCTGAGCAACACATGATATAATTATAATTAATGAAATAGTAGTAAAAATTCCAATATCCTGATTATAGACAAGCTATCATTCCTCAGGCTGGAAAAAATAAAATTACAAAGCCGAGTTTGGTTGTTTTTACCATCAAGTATTGCAATCTGGCTGGGAAGAGAACTTTTGTACTTTGTTTGAAGTCTTAGCTGACATTTGAATTTGTCTGTAACGATTTAATGCATTACAGTTGCACCAACATTTCGATAAACTAAAAGTTTTTGATATCAGTTGTTGTGTTCCAAGGAGAGGTTGAAGGAGCAGTTCCATTAGAGTGAGCTTCTGTTGGCAATTGGTAAAGGTGAAGCCATTTGTAGTTTTCCAAAGCCTCTGGTCAGGCCTGCACTGGCAGACCACTTCCCAATCTCCACCCAGTTCACAGGAGTCACCTGTCACTTGTATTCAACTCATCATCTGCAGCCTATTTAAACACAGCTCTCATCCATAGACCTGAGAAAATCTGCAGATGCTGGAAATCCAAAGCAACACACACAGAATGCTATAGGAACTCGGCAGGCCAGGTAGCATCTATAGAAAAGAGTAAACAGTTGATGTATTAGGCAGAGACCCTTCATCAGGATTTATTGTGCCTTGTTGCATGCAAACCTCCTCCCAGGCACTAACCCTCCCTGAGGTCATCTCTTCTACGTCTGTCCTCCTGAG
This sequence comes from Mobula hypostoma, assembly GCF_963921235.1. NCBI lineage: Eukaryota > Metazoa > Chordata > Chondrichthyes > Myliobatiformes > Myliobatidae > Mobula > Mobula hypostoma. The sequence goes on from NC_086115.1 coordinate 22,872,234, forward strand.
ACTCAAGCCATGAAGGACGATATTGCTGAAGCCCTATGACACAGCTTAATTTGACCAACCTAGTCCACAGTTGGTGCAGGATTTTCTTAGTCAAAAAGAAAGGTGAGATCTCCATCGCTGCATCAACTAATATGGACCCAATAAAATCACCATTAAGAACCATTACAACAGGAATTCTGCAGATGCTGGAAATTCAAGCAACACACATCAAAGTTGCTGGTGAACGCAGCAGGCCAGGCAGCGTCTGTAGGAAGAGGTGCAGTCGACGTTTCAGGCCGAGACACTTCGTCAGGACTAACTGAAGGAAGAGTTAAGAACCATTACTCTCTCCGCTTGATGGATGGCACATTTAAAACACTCCATGGATCCCAGCTCTTCACCAAACATCTGCAAGGAGGGTGAGTGGAAGATGGTGTTTATAACACCAACTAGCCACTACAAATACTTAGTGATGCCTTTCAGACTTTCCAAGTCCAGCCATTTTCCAAGCCTTCCTTCACGAGATCGCCTGAGATAGGCTACACAGGTATGTATTCATCCACCTTGACGACATTCTCATCTTCTCCAAGGATGTCCAAGATTACATCTGTCTCATTCATTCAATCCTTCAGTGTATTCTTGAAAACCAACTGTACTGCAAATAGCAGTTCGACATCCCAGTCATTTCCTTCCTGGGTTACATCCTTTCATCCTAAGGCATAATAAGCAAAGACCCAGAGAAAGTGTGCACCATTGATCAGTGGCCCCAAACGCTCTCCCTCAAACAGCTAAATCACTTTTTGGGCTTCTCCAACTTATACCACCATGTCATCGAAATTAAGTCAGCCAATGCCAAATCGTCACTACTCCCAACTCCCTCATCAAATCACCTGCCTCACAGAAAATCTAGAGTACTGCCGCAGACCACGCTTTTGAGAAGTTCACCAGCTTCCCACCATCAAGAGAAGGCACACCAGTAAGATGGACTAAATGGACAAAAAATGCAGGCTACTCTAATTCATGGGAGAATACTGTTCATTTTTGTTTATTGTAGTGAAAAAATAATTTGTTGTTAAAACAAAAAACTTACATCGCCACATAATGTAGAAGCTTTCATCTGATACTTGTTGAATGATAGATTAAGTTAGCCACGCACAGACTGGCATTATATGGAGCTTTTCAATAAAAAGAACTTTGCTTATAAAACCTTTGTGAATGTTAATAGTGGTACATAAACATAAGAGGTTCTGCAGACGCTGGAATCCAGAGCAGTAAGCACAAATTGCTGGAGGACTCAACAGGTCAGGCAGCTTCGATGGAAGTGAGTAAGCAGTCAACTTTGGACTGAGGCCCTTCATCAGCACTGGAAAGGAAGGGTTAAGAAGTCAGAATAAGAAGATGGGGTGAGGGGAGGAGTGCAAGCTGATAGGTGAAACCAGGTGAGGGGACAGGTGAGTGGTGGTGGGGGTAGTCTTAAAGTGAGAAGCTTGGAGGTGCTAGGTGGATAAGTTCAAATGCTGAAGAAGAAGGAATCTGAGAGGAGAAGAGAGTGGACCATTGGAGAAAGGGAAGGAGGAGGGGAACCAGAGGGATGTAATAGGCAGGCGTGGAGAAGAGACAGGGTAAAAAAGGAACCAGAATGTGGAATGGAAAAAAAGAAAAAGGGAAGTGGGGAAAATGACCAGAAATTAGAGAAGTTGATGTTAATGTAGTCATGTTGGAGGTTACCCCAATGAAATATGAGATGTTAGTAGTGACATGCTTTAGCAGCCTAGGATTCAGTTCCAAATCCAGGGATACAATATGTCAGAAAGGATGTTTTTCCACCTCTCAGAATCAGAATCAGGTTTATTATCACCGGGATGTGACGTGGAATTTCTTAACTTAGCAGCAGCAGTTCAATGCAATACATAATCTAGCAGAGAGAGAAAAAAAAATAAAATAAAACATAATAAATAAACAAGTAAATCAATTACATATATTGAATAGATTTTTTTTAAATGTGCAAAAGCAGAAATATACTGTATTAAAAAAAGTGAGGTAGTGTGCAAAGCTTCAAAGTCCATTTAGGAATCAGATGGCAGAGGGGAAGAAGCTGTTCCTGAATCGCTGAGTGTGTGCCTTCAGGCTTCTGTATCTCCTGCCTGATGGTAACAGTGAGAAAAGGGCATACCCTGGGTGCTGAAGGTCCTTAATAATGGACGCTGCCTTTCTGAGACATCGCTCCCTGAAGATGTCCTAGGGTAATGAATTGAAGCATGGTTGGTTTTTTGCTCTGTAATCTGACTTTGCAGCAAGGAGCTGCATTTGAATGGGGTACAATAGGCAGTTTCTCTTCGACAGCCCTTAATGATGAAATGCCATGGGGATGGGATGCAGCCTGCAGAAAGGATTTTATGGAGGCAGAAATGGATAAGTTGGAAGAATGTTGTATTTTTAAAGCCTGATCCATTTAAACAGGAAAAATTCAATAGTACCATCACCAGTGAGTACTGGTGATTCATTTGTTGAACTTCCACAGTCTGAATATAAAATAAAACAAGGTGATAAAATCAACTCGTTTGTAAATGTCTTCCTGTTTAAAAAATAAGCTCAGTCTTCTATTAGCTGTAAAGTGAGTTACTTTGCATCTGCCCTTTAGAATTGAATTAACTCTGAACTACTGCGAGTAACAGAATGTGAAAAGAACTATTACTAGCATCACTCCTTTACTTGTTACAAATTCAGATAGCCCAGATTGGTAATAACTACAAACTGGCTAACTGCTACTGGCCACCATCTTCTTTTAAAATTGCACCCGTATTACTAGTATATAAGGTGCTCTACTAATTCTACACTGTTAGATAATATTACTAACTACACACTGAGACAATTAACAATTGTTTCCATACGTATGAGTAATTAGCGTCATAGAATCATAGAAGAGTACAGCACAGAAACAGGCTCTTTGGCCCATCTAGTCCATGCCGAGCCATTTAAATGCCTACTCCCATTGACCTGCACTGGGACCATAGCCCTCCATACCCCTACCATCCATGTACCTATCCAAACTTCTCTTAAATGTTGAAATTGAACTTGCTTGCACCGACTGCACTGGCAGCTCATTCCACACTCTCATGGCCCTCTGAATTAAGAAATTTCCCCTCATGTTTCCCTTAAACTTTTCGCCTTTTGCCTTTAACCCTTAAGTTGTGGTCCCTACACAACCTCAGTAGAAAAACACAAAATAATCTGCAGATACTGGGGTCAAAGCAACACTCACAACACGCTGGAGGAACTTAGCAGGTCAGGCAGCATCCGTGGAAGGGTTCCGGCCCGAAATGTCGACCAATCTTTTCCACGGATGCTGCCCGACCTGCTGAATTCCTCCAGCGTGTTATGAGTGTTGCTCAGTGGAAAAAGCCTGCTTTCATTTACCCTATCTATACCCTTCATAATTTTGTATACTTCTATCAAATCTCCTCTCAATCTTCTACATTCCAAGGAATAAAGTCCAAACCTATTCAATCTTTCCAAATTTGAAGAAATGAGAAAGGATCTAAAAAACGTGGATTGGGACAGTTGTTCTCTGGCAAAGATGTGATTGGTAGGTGGGAAGCCTTCAAAGGGGAAATTTTGAGAGTGCAGAATTTGTATGTTCCTGTCAGGAATAAAGGCAAATTGAATAGGAATAAGGAACCTTGGTTCTCAAGGGATATTGCAACTCTGATAAAGAAGAAGAGGGAGTTGTATGAAATGTATAGGAAACAGGGGGTAAATCAGGTGCTTGAGGAGTATAAGAAGTGCAAGAAAATACTTAAGAAAGAAATCAGGAGGGCTAAAAGAAGACATGAGGTTGCCTTGGCAGTCAAAGTGAAGGATAATCCAAAGAGCTTTTACAAGTATATTAAAAGCAAAAGGGTTGTAAGGGATAAAATTGGTCCTCTTGAAGATCAGAGAGGTCGGCTTTGTGCGGAACCAAAGGAAATGGGGGAGATCTTAAATAGGTTTTTTGCGTCTGTATTTACTAAGGAAGCTGGCATGAAATCTATGGAATTGAGGGAATCAAGTAGTGAGACCATGGAAACTGTACAGATTAAAAAGGAGGAGGTGCTTGCTGTCTTGAGGAAAATTAAAGTAGATAAATCCCCGGGACCTGACAGAGTGTTCCCTTGGACCTTGAAGGAGACTAGTGTTGAAATTGCGGGGGCCCTGGCAGAAATATTTAAAATGTCGCTGTCTACGGCTGAAGTGCCGGAGGATTGGAGAGTGGCTCATGTTGTTCCGTTGTTTAAAAAAGGATCGAAAAGTAATCCGGGAAATTATAGGCCGGTGAGTTTAACGTCAGTAGTAGGTAAGTTATTGGAGGGAGTACTAAGAGACAGAATCTACAAGCATTTGGATAGACAGGGGCTTATTAGGGAGAGTCAACATGGCTTTGTGTGTGGTAGGTCATGTTTGACCAATCTGTTGGAGTTTTTCGAGGAGGTTACCAGGAAAGTGAATGAAGGGAAGGCAGTGGATATTGTCTACATGGACTTCAGTAAGGCCTTTGACAAGGTCCCACATGGGAGGTTAGTTAGGAAAATTCAGTCGCTAGGTATACATGGAGAGGTGGTAAATTGGATTAGACATTGGCTCGATGGAAGAAGCCAGAGAGTGGTGGCAGAGAATTGCTTCTCTGAGTGGAGGCCTGTGACTAGTGGTGTGCCACAGGGATCAGTGCTGGGTCCATTGTTATTTGTCATCTATATCAATGATCTGGATGATAATGTGGTAAATTGGATCAGCAAGTTTGCTGATGATACAAAGATTGGAGGTGTAGTAGACAGTGAGGAAGGTTTTCAGAGCCTGCAGAGGGACTTGGACCAGCTGGAAAAATGGGCTGAAAAATGGCAGATGGAGTTTAATACTGACAAGTGTGAGGTATTGCACGTTGGAAGGACAAACCAACGTAGAACATACAGGGTTAATGGTAAGGCACTGAGGAGTGCAGTGGAACAGAGGGATCTGGGAATACAGATACAAAATTCCCTAAAAGTGTCGTCACAGGTAGATAGGGTCGTAAAGAGAGCTTTTGGTACATTGGCCTTTATTAATCGAAGTATTGAGTATAAGAGCTGGAATGTTATGATGAGGTTGTATAAGGCATTGGTGAGGCCGAATCTGGAGTATTGTGTTCAGTTTTGGTCACCAAATTACAGGAAGGATATAAATAAGGTTGAAAGAGTGCAGAGAAGGTTTACAAGGATGTTGCTGGGACTTGAGAAACTCAGTTACAGAGAAAGGTTGAATAGGTTAGGACTTTATTCCCTGGGGCATAGAAGAATGAGGGGAGATTTGATAGGGGTATATAAAATTATGATGGGTATAGATAGAGTGAATGCAAGCAGGCTTTTTCCACTGAGGCAAGGGGAGAAAAAAACCAGAGGACATGGGTTAAGGGTGAGGAGGGAAAAGTTTAAAGGGAACATTAGAGGGGGCTTCTTCACACAGAGAGTGGTGGGAGTATGGAATGAGCTGCCAGACGAGGTGGTAAATGTGGGTTCTTTTGTAACATTTAAGAAGAAATTGGACAGATACATGGATGGGAGGTGTATGGAGGGATATGGTACGTGTGCAGGTCAGTGGGACTAGGCAGAAAATGGTTCGGCACAGCCAAGAAGGGCCAAAAGGCCTGTTTCTGTGCTGTAGTTTCTATGGTTTCTATGGTTTCCATATAACTCAAGTCCTCCAGACCTGGTAACATCCTCGTAAATTTTCTCTGTACTCTTTCAACCTTCTTTATATCTTTCCATGGGGAAGATTACAGTAACAATTAAATTGAGTTAATGATTAACTGTTCTATGTCAGCAACATTTTCAGTTAATTGTTATTCATCTTGAATATTGCATTAACTGCATACACAGTTAATTACGTCTCAGTCCGATTGTCTATTAAATACATGTATTATTATTGGTCTCAATCATGTATGAACTAATTTGTGACTGAACTGTTGTCAGACATATAAACCAATCATGAAGTTAATTTTTATTAGCCTCAGTCCTCTATTAAATACACATTCTGTTTATTATCCATTCAATATTTCTGGCTGAAGAGGATTACAAGTGCTTGCCTTCTGGGTTCTGCCAGTGCAGAGGAGAAGAATGTCCTTTCCTTAACTATTCAGTTGTCCGCTGCAGGACTGCCGAGCTTTGGTCATGTTCATTCAGTGTCAGCTCATTCAGTCATCTCAAGTATTCTCCTACAGCATGCATGAAGACCTGTGTTGTAAATTACTAGATGGGTACCTTGTTTTTTACTGCACCACATGTATTTTCTGAAGCACTGTTATGTACTCCTGACTCAACCAGACCCGTTTCTCAGGTTTGATAGTAATAGCAAACAGAAATGATGCCAAACCCTACCATTATTGGTTATAGAGTCATAGAGTCTTACAGGATGGAAACCAGCCATTTGGCCCAAATCATCCATGCTGTTTGTGCTGCCCATTTTGGCCCAGTTGCCTGCATTTTGCCTTTAGCTCTGTAAACTTCTATCTGTGAGCTTATCTAGATGGGTTTTGCTAATGTGCCCTCTTCTGGCAGCTCATTCCAAATACTCACCGCCCTTCGCATGAAGCAACTGCCTGTGATGTCCCTTTCAAACCTCCCAATTCTGATATTAAATCTATCCCCTCTTGTTTATACCCCCACCCTGAGAAAAAAGACTGTGTCCTTTCACCCTGCCTGTGCCCCTAATATTCTCACATACCTCTATCTTCAGCCCTCAATCTCCTATGTTCCAGAGTAAAGACCTATTCTACATAACCTCTCCTTAGGTCCTCAAGTTTGGGCAACATTGTAATGAATTTTTTCTGAATTTCTTCCAGTTTAATAACATCTTTCCTATCACAGGGTGACCAAAACTATACACAGTACCCCAAGTGAGGCCTCACCAGCATCTTAAGTAACTGCAACATAACATCCCAACTCCTATACTCAATGCCCTGATCAATAAAGGTCAGTGTGTCAAATGAGTTTTTCACCACATCGTTCTGCTGTGACACTGTGTTGAGCAAACTATGCACTTGCACTCCTAGGTCCTGCTATTTGATAACATTCCTCAGGACCCTACCATTCACTGTACAAGTCCAGCCCAAGTTTGATCTCCAAAAATTCATTACCTACATATATCTGGATTGAAAGCCATTTGCCATTTCTCAGCCCACACACCAAGCTGATCAAAATCAACCCTGTTATTTCCATAACCTTCTTCACCATTGACACTACCAGCTATTTCAGTATCAACCACAAATTTGCTAATCATGCCTCGTACATTTACATCCAAGTGATTTATATAAATTACTCACAACAAAGGTTGTAGCACCATTTCCTCCGGCACACCACTAGATACAAGCTTCCACTCTGAGAAGCAATGCCTCATTATGTTGGGCTCAGGATAGATCTGCAGAGATGTTGATACCCAGGAACTTGAAACTGCTCACCCTTTCCACTGCTGATCCCTCAATGAGGACTGGTATCTGTTCCTTTGACTTCCTCTTGCTGAAGTCCACAATCAGTTCCCTGGTCTTACTGATGTTAAGTGCAAGGTTGCTTCGACACCACTCGAACAACCAATCTAAAGGAAAGATGACACAACCGTGGCTAACAGGAGAAGTTAAAGCCAACATAGAAGCCAAAGAGAGGGCATTAATAGAGCAAAAATTAGTGGGAAGTTACAGGATTGGGAAGCTTATAAAAACCAACAGAAGACAACTAAAAAGTCATTAAGAAGGACTGAATCTTGGAGGAATCTTGGAGCATTGTGAGCAGTTTTAGGCCCCTTATTGTAGAAAATATGTGCTGAAACTGCAGAGGGTTCAAAGGAGGTACATGAAAATGATTTCAGGATTGAATAGTTTGTTATATGAGGAGCGTTTGATGGCTCTGGAATACTAAAGTAAGCTAACCAAAAATATTAAAGAGGACACCAAACGTTTCTTCAGATATATAAAGTGTCAAAGAGAGGCGAGAGTGGATATCAGGCCACTTTTATGATGCTGGAGAAGTAGAACTGGGGGAACAACAACAAGGCGGACATACTGAATAAGTATTTTGCATCAGTCTTCACTGTGGACAACACTAGCAGTATGGTGGAAGTTCCAGGTGCCAGGTGGCATGAAGTCTGTGTACTTACCATAACTGGAGAGAAGGTTCTTAGGAAGCTGAAAGGTCAGAAGGTAGATAAGTCACCTGGACCAGATGGTATACAACACGGTATTTTGAAAGAGGTGGCTGAAGAGATCCAGAATGGTTCCAGAAGACTGGAAAATTGCAAATATTACTCTTTTCAAGAAGGGAGAGAGGTAGATGAAAGGAAACTATAGACCAGTAGTCTGACCTCAGTGGTTGGGAAGATGTTGGAGGTGATTATTAAGAATTAGATCTCAGAGTAGTTGGAGGCACATGAGAAAATAGGATGTAGTCAACATGGTTTCCAGAAGGGGAAATCCTGCCTGACAAAACAGTTGAAGTTACTTGAAGAAGTAACAAGCAGGATAGACAAAGGGAAATCGGTTGATGTTGTGTACTTGAATTTTCAGAAGGCCGTTGACAAGGTGTCACACATGAAGCACGTTAACAAGGTACAAGCCCTTGGTATTACAGGAAAGATTCTGGCATGGATAAAGCAGTGGCTGATTGGCAGGAAGCAAAGAGTAGGAATTAAGGGAACCTTTCATGACTGGTTGATGGTGTCTAGTGGTGTTCCACAGGGGTCTGTGTTGGGACTATTTTTTTATGTTATATGTCAGTGATTTGGATGATGGAATTGATGGCTTTGTTGCAAAGTTTGCAGACAATTCAAAGATAAGTGGAGGAGCAGGTAGTTTTGAGGAAGTAGAGAGGCCTCAAAAGAACTTAGCCAGATTAGGAGCATGGGTGAAGAAAAGGCAGATGCAATGTGGTGTTGGGAGGTGTATGGTCATGCACTTTAATACAAGGAATGAAAGGGTTGACTATTTTCTAAATGGAGAGAAAATACAAAAAACTGGGATGAAAAGGGACTTGGGAGTCCTTGTGGAGGATTCCCTAAAGGTTAATTTACAGGTTGAGTTTGTTATGAGGAAGACAAATGCAATGTTAGCATTCATTTCAAGAGCACTAGAATATAAAAGCAAGGATGTAATGTTAAGACTTTATAAAGAACTGGTGAGGCCTCACTTAGAGTATTGTGAACAGATTTTGGCCCCTTATTGTAGAGAATATGTGCTGAAACTGCAGAAGGTTCAAAGGAGGTACACAAAAATGATTTCAAGATTGAGTAGTTTGTTATATGAGGAGCGTTTGATGGCTCTGGGCCTGTATTCTTTGGAATTCAGAAGAATGAGGGGTGACCTCATTGAAACCTATCGAATGGTGAAAGACCTTGATAGAGTGGATGTGGGGAGTCTAAGACTGGAGGATACTACGTCAGAATAGAAGGGCATCCTTTTAGAATGGAGATGAGAAGGAATTTCTTTAGCCAGAGAGTGGTGACTCTGTGGAATTCTTTGTCACAGGTGAATGTGGAAGCCAAGTCTCTATGTATATTTAAGGCAGAGGTTGATAGATTCTTGATTGGTCAGGGCATGAAGAGGTACAGTGAGAAGGCAGGAGACTGGAGCTGAGAGGAAAATTGGATCAGCCATGATGAAGTAGCAGAGCTGACTCGATGGGCCAAATGGCCTAATTCTGCTGCTATACTTTATGATCTTATGATCTAAGCTGAGCATTCAGTTGCAGAGAGGGGTAGAAAGGCCCAGGTAATGCAGCTCGTTGATTAGTACTGAGGGTATGATGGCGTTGAATGCTGAGCTGTAATCAATAAACAGCAGCCTGAGGTAGATATTGCTACTGTCTAGGTAAGTCAAGGCTGAGTGGAGAAGCAGTGAAATTGCATCCATTGTAGACCTATTGTGCCAATAAGTAAATTGCAGCGGATGAAGCAAACGTCTCAGTAAGAGCCTCTGCAATTTCTTGTCTATCTTACCACAATATCTAGGAATCCACCAGGTCAGATCCAGGGTATTCATGCACCTTAGTGCTCTCTAAGGTCTCAGCTACCTCCTCCATGTGGAAGGTATGGCAGATTTCAATTGTACTGGGTATGATAAGCTTACAGTGCCTCACAGATGCACTGAATAAACTTCTAGATCTCTTCTGAAGGTCGCCCAAATAGTGTCAATGGCACATAGCACAATGGAGAGTTTCTTCAGTGTGAAGATGGACTCTGCTCTGGTGACTCCTCCAAATACTGCTACAGACAGATGCATGCGTGACAAATAAATTGGTGGGTGAGGTTGGGCAGACTTTATTCCTGGTGTCAGTTCGTTCTGCACCTGTCACACACCCGGACAGTCAGTTGTGTCCTTTAGGATTGCATATGTTGGTGAGACCAGTCAGCAAATCTCAGTATGTTACCTGGGTTTCATCTCCTAAGTTACAGAGAAAGGTTGAACAAGTTGAGTCTTTATTCTTTGGAGCGTAGAAGGTTGAGGGGAGACTTGATAGAGGTATTTAAAATTATGAGGGGGATTGATAGAGTTGACGTGGATAGGCTTTTTCCATTGAGATTGGGGGAGATTCAAACAAGAGGACATGAGTTGAGAGATAAAGGACAAAAGGTTTCGGGGTAACATGAGGGAGAACTTCTTTACTCAGAGGGTGGTAGCTGTGTGGAATGAGCTTCCAGCAGAAGTGGTTGAGGCAGGTTCGATGTTGTCATTTAAAGTTAAATTGGATAGATATATGGACAGGAGAGGAATGGAGGGTTATGGGCTGAGTGCAGGTCGGTGGGACTAGGTGAGAGTAAGAGTTTGGCATGGACTAGAAGGGCCGAGATGGCCTGTTTCCGTGCTGTAGTTGTTATATAGTTATATGGTTATATGATATGAATTCCAAGGGTTGTTCAGCACGTAAGATCATTCAATTGACAACTGAGAGAGGACAGTAGATGATATTGAGGGGAAGGTTTGAGTTTGAGGTTTTATAAGACATTGGTCAGACCACACTTGGAGTAATGTGAGAAGTTTTGAGCCTCATATCTGAGAAAGGATGTGCTGGCATTAGGGTCGTCCAGAAGAGGTTCATGAGAATGATCCTGGGATTGAAAGAGTTGGCGTATGAGGAGCTTTTGATGGCTCTAGGCCTATATTTACTTCAGTTTAGATGAATAGGGGAGGATTTCATAGAAACCTTCCAAATATTGAAAGGCCTAGATAGAGAGGACATGGAAAAGATGTTTCAAATAGTGGGGGACAAAGATGCCTAGCTTCAGAAGAGAAGGACATCCCTTTAGAATAGAGATGAGGAGGGATTTCTTTAGCCTGAAGGTGGCGAATCTTTGGAATTCGTAGCCACAGATGGTTACAGAGGTCAAGTCATTAGGTGTACAGTATTTAAAGCAGACGTTGATAGGTTCTGATTTGTAATGGTGTCAAAGGTTACAAAGTGAAAGAAGAAAAATGGAGTCTAGAAGGAAAATGAATCAGTGATGATTGAAAGGTGGAGCAGACTTGATTAGGTGAATGGTCTAACTCTATGGCTTCTGGTCTTATTTTCTGACCCAAGACCATGTGATTTCACAGAGCATTGAGTCAATTCAGATGTCTCCCAGGATCACTGTCTTGTCAATGCATGTTACAGTTGCTGCCAGTACTATTGCCTCTACTGGTGGTTAAGATCTGCCCAGCGATGGTGTATAAACATTTTGGCCTTTAATTTTAGTCTTTAAAAAAAAACTAAAATTGTTTTTTGATTAACTCTAGCCTTGTATTACATATTCAGTTAAATATTATTAGTCCTAGTCCTGTTAAAGCTACAAATATCTGTTATTAATTGCAGTAAAACATAGTTTCAATAATAATGGCCACAGTGCAGCAGAAACTACAAAGGATATTAAATACATTTTCCCCGCATCCAAATGGCGAATCACATCTTTTGATGGTCTGTAACAGCTTCTCCCATAACTACCATTGTCTATGGATTTTTCCAAATAGAAGATGCTTTCAATTGAATAGAAGCAAATAGAAGCCCCCTCCCCACAACTGAGAACATCAATACAGAGCACTTCTGCAGGAAAGCACCATCCATTATCAAATTACCCCACCATCGAGTACATGCTCTCTTCTTGATACTATAATCAGGAAAAAAAGTGTAGAAGCCTCAGGACCAACACCACCAGGTTCAGAAATAATTATTACCCCCTCAACCACCAGGCTCTTGAACCAGAGAGGATAACTTCACTCAACTTCACTTGCCCCATCACTGAACTCTTCTCACCCCTATGGACACAGTTTCAAAGACTTCATCTCATGTTCTTGATATTTATTGTTTATTTATTGTTATTTTTTTTCTCTTTCTTTTTGTATTTGCAGTTTGCTTTTTTTCTGTACATTGCTTTTTTTGTCCATCCCGATGGTCTTTCATTCGTTCTATTGTGTTTCTTAAATTTACCTTCGAAACTTAACCCTTCTTCTGAGCAGTTTCCTGCTGATCCGCCAGGGCTTTCATCCTGACCCTGAGGTGTTCACCATGGTTTGGAGCAGAAGCTTCTGCCCCTCGAATCGGAGGGTGGCCCCAGCACCAGGGACCCAGCTGCTCCTCAGCTGAGTCAACCCACTTTGACCATGGGAATGGCAGGAAACGAGGAGGCCTTAAGCCACTTACATTGTGCTTCAGCTGGAGGTATAGTTGGTTCCTACTAAGGCACCAGAATGTATAGATTAAGATTCAACCATATAGCTGGAAGGCACATCTTTTTTTGCTGCAGACCTATAGAAGTGAGTTTTGCAGGAATAAAGCTCTATTTGTTCATCTTGGTCATAGAACATAGAAGAACACACAACAGCAACAGGACCATTTGGCCATGAATTCTGTGCAAATTCAACTAATTCCTTCTACCTAAACATGACCTATATCAGAATCAGATTTATTACCACTGATATATCTCATTAAATGAATTATTTTGTGACAACAGTACAACATAAAACAATAAAAAATTACGATAAGTTACAATAAATAAACAAAAAAATCAATCAATCAATCAATAAAAAATACAAGCAAATAGTGCTAAAGCAGAATAGCTTTTGGGCTGCCCTCAGCATATCCTTAGGTAGTGTTGGATTTGAATACAAACATCTCATTTCACTGTATGTTTATGTGTATATGTGATCAATGAATCTGAATCTCGAAAGCGATGTTGTGTTCATGGGTTCATAGACTGTTCAGAAATCTGATGGCAGAGGGGACAACGCTGTTCCTAACATGTTCAGTGGGGTCTTCAGGCTCCTGTACCTCCTCCATGATGGTTGTAATGAGAAGAGGGCATGTACCAGATGGCAAAGGTCTCTGATGATGGGTGAGGGACCTCACGTTGAAGATGACCTCAATAGTGGGGAGCATTTTGCCCATGGTGGCACCACTTTTGACCCTGTGCATATGAACCTCCACACCAAGTGGCAATGCAGCCAGTCTGAATGCTCTCCACAGTTCGTCTGGGGATATTTGTTGCAGTATTTGATGGCATAGCAAATCACTTCGAACTTATAATGAAGTATAGCTGCTGGCATGCCTTCTTCATGATTGCATCAATATGGCGGGCCCAGGGCTGATCCTTTGAGATGCTGAGGCACAGGAATTTGTCCATGAGCCTGTCTAAAAGTCTCTCGAGCACCACTGTCACATCTGCCACATCTGGTAGCATGTTCCAGGCACTTCCCTATCTCTGTGTAAAAAAAACGAAAGAAAGAAAGAAAGAAAGAAAAACAGAAAGAAAGAAAGAAAGAAAGAAAGAAAAACGGTCTCTGCAAGTCCCCTTTGAACTTTCCCCATCTCAACTTAAAGCTATGCCCCGTTGTATTCAACACTTATACACAGGGAAAAAAGATTCTGGCTGTCTACCTTATCAATGCCTCTTGCTTTTATTTATTTATTTAGAGATATGTCACACCAACAGACCCTTTTATCCCAAGGAGCCTGCACCGTCCAGTTGCACTTATCTGATCAATCAACTTACCAACCAGTACATCTTTGGAATATGGGAGGAAACCACAGCATCTGGAGGAAACCCACATGCTGATATGGATAACATACAAACTCTTACAGACAGTGCCAGAATTGAACCCAGGTGGCTGGTGCTGTAAAAGCATTACATTAACAGCTACACCGCTGCGCCACTCTGCACTTCTGAATATTCTACTTTTCACCTGTTTGAATGGCTTATCTTCTTTTTCGGTTGCCTGGCTGTTGTTGCAAAAGAAAAACTTACCAACAGTTCAGAAGGAATAATTTGATCATTATTTGACTGAGGGCAGCCATTATGAATATGGCTTCAGACCTCATTGAGTAGCTAAATTTTGTAAGGAAGAAGCTGGGCAGAGGAGATAAATGCATTTGCACCTTAGCCTCTTGTTGCTGGCCTCTGCATTGCATCTAATCCTTGAAAGAGGCTTGAAACCAGATTGGGATGTCACTTTAGTAACAATAATATCTGATAGTTAAGGTGCATTTTAAATTGAATTTGCCACGTGCCCCTTTTAATCAGCTACAAGATGTGCCTGTGAATCACCCAGCTTGATGAATGATGCAGATCCAGACTCTTTCTTGAAACTTCTGCCAATTTTTGTACAATCCTTTGGAAAACATTCAGAATCACTAATGTAATTTAAGCTTTCACCATCAGTTTGGATTCTGTGTTGTAAAGTACGGGCATTTGTCATAAATGATGGGGTACATCCTCCTTGGTTGTCAAGACCAAGTGGTGTGATGTATGGTCAAAAAGGCCTTGTGCCTTTCATGGCTTCATCAACTCACCGAGAGTCATCCTTTCTTTGGAAGAATGCTCCTGGGGGCACTGAAAGTGACTTGTGTGCTTCGTGTGAGGATGGGTGGCTTAGTTATCAGATCTACCCCTGTACCAAATGTTATTCTTCAACCGGAGTGGTTTCCAAGCTGGCTTCGATCAGTTACATCCCTTTGCAATCTTGACTGTATCTGCACAGTTGAGAGTTTAAGCTTGTTGTTCTTCTAAACAATCCATGGGTCAATTTTCCTTTGCCTTTTTCTGGCGACTCTGCAAAGATGTATGAGAAACCAGCGATCTGGATTGTGGCATTAGTTCTATGCTAATGCTCATGGTGTGCATGGAATGCCTGCTAATTTGCTTCCAACATTTTTACTTTGAGATACCCTGAACACATTGTTGTGAGACCCATGTCATATCAGTATGTTCACCTGGCATACTCCTAGGGTACAGCAATGACACAGATCCGACCTCACCTAGTGTCAACCATGCATGGAGGCTCCAACATTAAGCAACAGGAAGAAACTTCCACTCAGTTACCCATCTATTTAGAGTGATCCTCACTGAATTGCATGTCGTTGGTGAATGATTAGGAGGAGATGGTAATGCTTTCCTGCTCGTTTTTCTTAATGATGTCTTTGGGCATGCCCATAGAGAGCTGCCCATCAAAGTCCATGTCAATCATCAACCACCCAGTTACACCAACCCAACACTGATCCCATTTTCCTCTCCCCACATTCCCATCAACTTCTCCCCCAACAGATTCTACCACTCACCAACACACTATGGACAATTTACAGTGGCCAATTAACCTACCAACCTGTATCTCTTTGGAATGTTGGAGGAATCCAGAGTAACCGTAGAAACCCATCAGCCACAGAGAGAACATGCAAGCTCCACACAGACAGCATGCGAGGTCAGGAATGAACTGGTCTTTACAGCTGCAAAGCAGTGTGGCCCATGTTGTGGTTTAGGATAGAATCCTACTTTAATTTACCTGCAATGGGCTTTGGGAGAAGTCCACTTGCTGTGGAATTCCACAGTATGTAGTTGCAGGGCTATCAAGACCAAGTGGTGGGATATATGGTCAGAAAGGCTCTGTGCCTTTCATTGCTTCACCATCTAGCCAAGAGTCAATCTTTCTTAGGAAGAATGCTCCTGGACAGCATCCCTCAGTATCGTCCACTAGCACAGTAGCACTGTGATGAAGTGCTTCGAGAGGTTGGTGATGAAACATAAGAACTCCTGCCTGAGAAGAGATTTGGTTCCACTCCACTTTGCTCACCATCACAACCGGTCCACAACAGAATGCCATTTCATTCAAACCTGGAACATCTGGACAGCAAAGATGCTCTTTATCGACTATAGCTCGACATTCAGTACTATCGCCCCCTCAAATCTAATCAATAAGCTTTAGGTCTGTGCTCTCAATACCTCCTTGTGCAATGGGATGCTTGATTTCCTCACTTGTAGACCACAGTTTGCAGGGGTGCAGTGCTAATTTTTTATGTGCCAGAGCTGACAAATTGCTTGCCATTTCCTATATCCTCTCTCTATATATACACCTCACACCCAATTTCTGTACCTGCTCATTTCATGTTCTGGGCAACTTCCTCGCCCTATTCATGTAATGAGCAGGTACACAAATTGGGTGTGACATATATATATATATATATGAATAGGGCTTTTTATAATGTCAAGCACTAAACCAAGATGAGAGAAATATATGAATTCCAGAGCTCCACAGAAATATAGTGATAGTTAAGACATTAACAAGATTATAGCCTATCACTACATTTCAGTGTATAACTGCTACAATAAAACATATAATATTTAATCTAATAATATGACAAAGTATTGCACCGTTGCACTCACTAATTATCATAAAATATAATCATCAAGCAAGTAAAGAAAAAGACGTTAATCATGTATTTTACCAATTTAAAAGTAATTACCTACTTACTAAATGCCACCAATGAGAAGTTTCACAATAATTTCCACAAAGGATCAGGCGTAATATGTGTTCAGGGGTTTGAAGCGACTCTTGTCCTGGTGTCATCTGCCGATCTGTGGTACCGCAGCCATGATGTGACATACAGCTCAGGATTCCACTGAACAAGAGGAGGTCCGTGTAGTTTAACAAACATAAGTGACGATACATGATTTATGAGAATTCTTGAGCGTGTTGTTATTGTTATGAAGTTCATGAGACTTAATCCTCTCTCACACTCAGCAGTACTAATAGGAATAACTTGTGGACAGCTCAGTAATGGACATAAATCTTGGGGGAAGTGGCGTCCACAATCTTCCACATAATCTCTGAAGGCATTTATTACAGAGGAAGAAGAAAGCTTAAGCCTCTTACAGAGGGATGATATTGCAGCATCTCCATAATTAGGCGGTATTTCAGCAGGCCAGTTATTTTTATCAAGGACACACATTTCAATTAGCAGGGATTTATACATACTTTGAGGTTCAGAAGTTTGGGAACCTTTCAAGGATGTTGCCGTGAACATACGGTGCTGCAAATTGTTTATAAGACTAGTAAGAAACTGTAGATAATTAATGGAGACAATTTTGTTGTTGCTTGTTAAGGTAATTTCTCCAAACTTCCCCTTTTCAACAGCCTTGTAAGCTTCTAGAGTTTTTGTAGCAGGTTGCGCTTTCAGTCCATGCAGTGATCTTATGCTCCGTTGGATCAGTTTGTCTGCATAAACAATCGTAGTAGTGTGTTTCTGTAAACAATCTGACAGTAAACCAGGTTCATGCAATGTGTCATACATTAGTGCTAAGTCCAATAGAAACTGTTCTGAAGAGAATCTTTTCAACAGACCTTCATATGTTTTCTGTCACTCTCAGATCTTGTTTCATCCTTCATTGCTTTTTCAAAATGAAAACACAGTGCTTCATAATTTTGCCACACTGCTGAAACTGTTTGAAGCAAGCTAGCTACCCGCTTGGTCCCCAGAACACGGCCTATTTTGCAAATTTGTTGTTCTAGTTGAGAGGCACATTCAGACAGCTCCTTTTGATTTAGGGGCGATCTACTGTAAACAGAGTACAATCTGTCCATAAATGATTGAATATTATTTATTCCATGAACTTCTCTCACCGAATCACCTACTGCAAGTTCTAATCTGTGATTAAGACAGTGTCAAATTATCACATCAGGGTAATGTTCCTAGAGAATTGTAGCAACACCAGATTTGAAACCAAGCATTACACTCGTGCCATCACTAGCAAATGCTACAAGGTTCTGTTTCAAGTAAGAGTCATCAAACCCATGGTTATTGAGACAGTTCAAAAGATGCTTAGCAATAGTTGCAGCTTTCTGATCAGACAGTTCAATTAGATCTAAAAACACAAAATGGGGATCTCCTTCCTTATCACTTTCACATTTCAAATAAATTATTAGGGCGGTCTTAATGCTCAGGATTGTTGATTCATCAATGAGAACAGAACATTTGCCATTCATCTGCTTGATATGCTGGCGAATTTTCTTTATCATATTAATGGCTATGTGATTAATAATCTCTGTAGCACTAGTGCAGGAATGCAGTCCAATTCCAATGTCAACACCATTTTTTTTTGAAGTTACATTGTGAGCTAAATAATATGCAGAATGAAAAATTGAAAAAGTTGCCTTTAGATGCGAAGCATTTATATTGTCACATAATTTTCCAAGAGCATTTTCATGAGCTATATTTTCAACACTTAGAGTAACAGTGTCAGCTTTTGATAGTTTGTGATCAACAATTTTATTTCCAAGAGACTTCAAGCGTGTACTTCGATCGGATCCATAATAGGATACTTGGTACATCTGCCCTGCCGATTCTCCCGTGATCTTTAAGTTCTTGAGGCTGTAGCGCTTTACATAGCTAGCCAGCCATCCCTTACTAGCCTTAAACTCCTTCCTCTCACTCTCCTCAACCCCCTCACAGTAGATTAGATTAGATTATGAGAACACTCAGTCCTCTTTTGTTGCCATTTAGAAATGCATACATGCATTAAGAAATGATACAATGTTCCTCTAGAGTGATATCACAAAAAAACAGGACAAACCAATGACTAATCCTGACAGAACCACATAATTATAACATATAGTTACAGCAGTGCAAAACAATACCATAATTTGATAAAGAGCAGACCATAGGTACGGTAAAAAAAAGTCTCAAGTCCCGATCGACTCCCGAGTCCCCTATAGTAGGCAGCAAAAGGGAGAAACTCCCTGCCATAAACTTCCAACGCACCGACAACTCCCGATGCCTTGGAAGCAGCCAACCACAGCCAGCACCAAGGCCATCTATCCGAAAACTTCGAGCCTCCACCCAGCCCCTCCGATACAGCCTCCTGAGCGCCATCCTCTGCCGAGCACCTTTGACCTCGCCCCGGCCACTGAAAAAAGCAAAGCCGAGGATTCAGGCCTTCTGCTCCAGAGATTCCGGTTACCACACAGTAGCACCGGCAGCGAAGCGGGCATTTCAGAAGTTTCTCCAGATGTTCCTCTGTATTCTCACGTCTGTCCCCACCAAATCAGGATTGTGCACGGTCCCCTACTTGACAGATCACAGATATCATTCACCAGAGAGGCCGCACGCGCTGCGTTGCGCCATCTTCTTCTCCTCCTCCTTATAGTGCTCATAGAAGCTAAGTGCTTTTTCACTCATAATTTTGCAATCAACAGGGATATGCTTCTGTGACATGTCCTCTAGCCACACACTTAATGCTTTCTCAGTCTTTGCAAGCACTTCATCACGAACCAGAGAGACCATTTTTGCCGCTGTGGGGGTAACACTAACACTTCCACGAATTTCAGCTTCTTTCTGCTTTATTGTGCGAACGCTGGATTCGTTCTTACCGACCTTACGGCCCACTTCGGCAAGCAACATGCCACTTTCCAAAGATCTAAGATTCTTATTTTCTCGGTGAACAATGCTCAAACAACGAGTGCTGGAGAGAGACTGGGGATCAGTGAAATAGCAGGAGGTTTCAGAGGGTATGCTGGGACAATGGGTCGAGCGAGGAGTAATTTCACAAAACAGTCACAGCTCCAGGATTTCACCAAAAACGATCAACTATCCCAATGTTACTAGCGGTATTTTCCCCACCAGCCACCACTCCCTCTCCCCAACCCCTGCTTTCGTAAAATTCCCTCTATTTAATATGCGGCTGCTGTTAAATTCCCCTCATGCTTATTTTGACTTTTTTTCACAGAGGTGCTGGAGTGGCGCTCCGGTGTGCTCCGGCAGCACGGCACCCCTGCCAGTTTGTTCCGATTGGCAAAAACACCTCCTCCGCAATCTCCATTAGCACAGGTGCTCCATAGGTCTGTGTGCTTAACCTACCTACTCTACTTGTTTTATACTTCTGACTGTGAGGCTATGCACAGCTCCAATGTATATGTAAGTTTGCTGATGACACTACTGTCATTGGTTGAATCGAAGGTGGCGATCAATCAGCATTTAGGAAGGAGATCAAAAATCCGGCTGAGTTGTGCCACAACAGCCTCTCACTCAATGTCAGCAAGACCAAGGTGATTATTGAGTTCAGGAGGAAGAAACCAGAGATCCTTAACTGGTTTTGTCATGGCCTGCTATGGAAACACCAATGCCCTTGAATGGAGACTCCTACAAGAAGTAGTGGTTACAGCTCAGTCCATCAAAGGTAAAGGCTTTCCCACCATTGAGCACATCTACACGGAGTGCTGTCGCAGGAAAGCAACATCCATCGTCGAGGACCCACCCCCCCCAACCCCCACCATCCAAGCCATGTTCACTTCTCACTGCTAACATCAGGAAGAAGGTACAAGAATCTCAGGGCCCACACCACAAGGTTCAGGAACAGTTATTACCCCTCAACTGTCAGGCTCTTGAGCCAGAGGGAGGAACTAGACTTGCCCCATGACTGAACTGTTTCCACAACTAATGGACTCACTTCCAAGGACTCTCCAGCTCATGTTCTCAATATTTATTATTTATTATTATTATTATTAATTATTTTGTATTGGCACAATTTGTTGACTTTTGTACATTAGTTGTTTGTCCGTGGGTGCGGTCTTTCATTTATTCTGTTGTGTTTCTTGGCTTTCTTGTGTTTGCCTGCAAGAAAATGAAACTCCGGGTTTTATATGGTGACATATACAGTACTGGGAAAAAGCCTTAGACACATGCAGTATATTTGCCCAGTACTTTAGCACAGTATTGTATGTACTTTTATAATAAATTTACTTTAAACTGTGAAATTTTCTTTTGATGATGTGTAATTGGTTTAGTCTTAAAACTGAGAAGTCACTGATGAGTTTGCAAATTGCGGTGAAAGTAGATAGTAAGTCCCAAACTGCAGGAAGCTATCAGTGGATTGATATTATGATGGGAGTTGGGTGGTGGTGCATGATAAATGAAATTCAGTCTGGAGAAAGGAGAAACAGGGCATTTGGACAGGACGGACTAGGCAACGCAATACACAGTAAAGAATAATCACTCACTTGAGAAGTGAAAAGGAATGGAGAGATCTTGGCGAGCAAGCTTGCAAACCCATGAAACTCATAGCACAGATTGATTGTGGATATTTGATTGAATCATATTGAGGGATAGAATCAAAGAATGAAGAGTCAGTGTAACTATATAATACATTAGTTAGGTTACATCTACAGTACTGTGTACAGATCTACTTATCAGATTACAGAATTAATCTGATTGAGCTGAGGTGAAGTTACTGAAGAGATTTCTGAGCATGATAGGACAGTAGACCATTAATTCTGATGAGAGATAAGCTCATTTTCATTAGAATATAGGAGCTGCAGGTGAACTGTTTTTCAACTGTTTAAGTACCTTGAGAGGCCTGGACAGGTGATTAGTATCTAAGGGACACAGATTTGCAGTAGCAAGTAAAAATATTCAAAGGAAAAAAAGATGGAGAAAGACCAATCAACTTCCCAGCTCTTTACCTCACTCCCGCCTCCTCTCCCAGTCTTGCCTATCACCTACCACCTTGTACTTCTTCCTCCCCTCCTCCCCACCTTCTTACTCTGTCCAGTCCCCTTTCTTTCCAGTCCTCTTTGAAGGGTCTCGACCCAAAACGTCGATGTTCACTCTTTTTCCCATAGATGCTCCTAGCCTGCTGAGTTCCTTCAGCATATTGCTTTGGATTTCCAGCATCTGCAGATTTTACTTGTGTCTGAGGAGTAAAACAAAGAATAGTTTAGGCTGAAAGGTTGGTGACACTGAGTCCTTCATCACTCTTCTATATGGTCATCTGAAGTGCCATGAGCTGCAGGATAAATAATGAAAGCTGAGAAACTAGATCAGACGAAAAAACCTTGCTTTTGGTTGGCATGGACACAATGGACTGAATACTATACATTTGTCCATTGTTGTATATCTGCCCTATGCAGTACATTTCTAATTGGTGAAAGACGAGCTGACAGTATGACTTACATTAGCTCCACATTGGAGTTGAGCATTTATTTAAGAACATATTGATTTTTTTTGCTCCTGTTTTAATAATCTTGCTCTTTCATGCCAATAGCTAACAGTTAAATAGATAACATTATGTATAATGCTCCTGCAGCAAACTTTCCTTGTTTCATGTGCATAATGATGTATCTTTCAAACAGGCCTGTATTGTTCAACAGCCTCTCTGACTACGTTCACAGATATTGTTTGTGATTCTTTGGACAAACAACTCTATTTCATGTCATGTTAGTGGGTCCTTTTGGCTGTGCTTTACAGTCCCAGTCTCCATTTCTACTCGCTGAATTTCCAATCACCCAACTGTTTTTTTTCTTCTTTTTGTACAAGATTTATTAATATTCATTAAATGCAACTGGTATCTCTAACCAACACAAGTTAACTTGTGTTACCATGGTTACATAGAGTGGCAGCTTTTTTTCACTCAGCCTCACAATTTATATGCACATAACAGCTATTTTGGGGATAATTATACTACAGAGAATTTATACAAAAATTCAGAAAGGGCCTGAGCTCAGAAGCCCAGCAAACTCCTGTTCACGGTTGGTTGGTTGAAGAACTGGGCAATGTATCAGGACTGTTTCGATGTCAGTTTTATTGACCTCATGCTGAGCATCTTCAAACTTCAATCTTGAAGAAAATCTAAGTAATTCATTTCCAGTAAGATAAACGTCTTGCTTTTTGTAATGGTGCCTTTTACTTCATAAGACATCCCAGAGCATTTCAGAGAAGTATTTGCCAACCAGACTTCACAGCATCCCAAGTGAAGGGCGAAAGACTCTAACAGTTCCAAAGTGCTGAACAAACTCTATTCAGAAATGTAATAATGCAGCAGCCAATTTCTACAGGGCAAGATCCCACAAATAGCCATGTGACACTGATGAGATAAGTTGTTCTGGCGTCTTTCAGTAAAAGGTAAATGTTGGCAGAAACAAAGAGGAGGAAATTGCAGTTGTATCGATTTTCTATATTTCTATGTTTCTATATCTATCTGGGAAGGCAGATAAGGGCTCAGATTAACATTGCTTCAAGATGATAATGGATTGCCCCCATTTGCCTCATAATCCAGGCTCCATTTCAATGATCGAGCAGTCTGGAATTGTCACGCCAGATGCAGGGAAGGTTGAATTGGCATTGAGTTTGTTTGCAATGGACTCCTTCAAAGCTGCACCTGCAAACTTGCACAAGGTTTACAATGGGCTCTGCACTGCGGCATTAGGGAGATCGTTGAGGTTGAAAGACCCCAGCAGTTCCAAAGTGCTGTACAAACACCGGTCTTCTTATTGTGGAGTGATCAGGCCCTGACTCCAGCTTCTGCCATTTACTGGTCCTTACCTCTAACACATCTAGTCTCTTTCACTAAACACTAACCTGTCCTCTAATTCCCCACACTGCCTCCCAAAACCTCCTACAGACCTACCAACCAATCAAGTCTGAGCCACGACCTTGATGGAGACATTAGCTTGGAGTCACAGGCATTTTCTGGTGGGTGGGGACAACTGAGGGACGGAAACATTGGGCAAAGCTTGGAGTGCTGTGCAGGGCCAAGAGCATGTTCAGCCTCACTCACTGGGTCAGCAAGTGGCTGAAAGCCACTCTTCCCCACGGAGAATCCTGAGCAGGGTGAGAAGTCAAATATGCCCACATCTGATCTCTGGCCCATCCCCAGCTTCCCCGCTGTAGTGTGTTTGGTCAGAAGGTTTTGATGTGCATATTACAACTATCTGCCAAGTACAGCCATCAGACTTCGATAGCTCCATTTGGACCACTGTCTATTCACGCCTGCCCTAATGATGCACACATTCTTGGAGCTATTCATCGGAAGCTTTTGCTTGGAAAATAATTATGATTTGGGGAATTCAAAATGCTAGCACCACTTGGAAGAGTCTGATTTCAGGTAAGAAGGATCAATGGGCACATAAACAATTTTTGAACTAATTGAAAGTAGGTGGATATTTTGAGTCCAAATGATCGAATTCAGATCTTGTTCCAGACTAGAGAATGTGAATGGAAAGCCTGAGAATAGAAAAAGTGATAGGGTTTAAAGGGGTCTTCTTCTGCTGGGGCAGTGACATTTTTCTGGACACCCACAATGGTGAGCAACACTTTGTTGATGAACGTTGTTCCTTTCAGTTACACTTCAGAGCAGCTTGTAATTGCTGGAAGCCCTACAACATGCAGGGAACCAAACTGTGAGCAACGGACAAAGGGAAAAGATCCTTATGTGAACCTCAGGCTGTCCCAAAATGCTTCATGGAAACTTACAAACATGTAATTATTCGTGGGGGATGAAGGAGCATTTTTGGGCACAAGTAGCATCTGTACAATAGGGATAGGAATAGAATGAGGTGGCGGATAAATGTGTGGCTGAAGAATTGGAACAGGGGCGGGGATTCAGATTTCTGGATAATTGGGACTTCTTCTGGGACAGTTGCGATCTGTACAAAAAGGAAGGGTTGCACTTGAATCTGAGGAGGACCAATATTCTTGTGGGCAGCTTTACTAGAGCTGTTGGGAGTGGTTTAAACTAATATGGCAGGGGGATGCGAACCAGGATGATAGAGCTGAGGATGAGCCAACAGATTTACAAGTAGATGATGGATGTAATACGAATGTAAGGAAGGCCAAGCCAATGATTGGGTTCAAATGCAGGCAAAGCAAAAAGTTAAATTGTACCACAGAGGCAAAATCCAGAAGGGTGAGGAATGCAGGACTGACGGTGCTGTACTTAAATGCGTGTAGCATTTAGAATAAGGTGGATAAGCTTGTGGCAAAGTAGAGATTGGTCAGTATGACGTTGTGAGTATCACTGAGTTGTGGCTGAAAGAAGGCCAGAGTTGAGAGCTTAACATCAAAGGATATACTTTGTATTGAAAGGACAGGAAGGAAAGCATAGGCAGAGGTGTGGCTCTGTTGGTAAGAAATGGAATTACATTTCTGGAAAGAGGTGACATAGGGTCAGAGAATGTTCAATCTTTCTAGGTCGAGTTAAGAAATTGCGAGGGTAAAAAAACCATTATGGAATCATATATTGGCCACCAAATAGTATACAAGATGTGGGGTTGGGATTGCAAAGGGCGCTGGAAAAGGCCTGCAATAAGGATAATGGCACAACTCTAGTGGGGGAACTCAATATGCAGGGGGATTGGGAAAATGAGGTTGGTGTCGGATCGCAAGGGAGGGAATTTGTTGAATGCCTACGGGATTTTATTAAGAGCAGCTTGTGCTTGAGCCTACTTGCAGGGATCTTAAGGTAAAGGAACCCTTAGGAGACAGTGATCATAATATGATTGAATTCATACTGCAATTTGAAAGGGAAAAGCATAAGTCACATGTATCAGTGTCACATAGAACAGAAGGAATTACAGAGGCACGGGAGAGGAGCTTGCCCAAGTGGATTGGAGGAGGATACCGGCGGGAATGATGGTAGAGCAGAGGTGGCTGAAGTTTCTGGGAATAGTTCACAAGGCATGGGATAGATAGGTTTCACAGAAAAAAGTTCTCAAATGGCAGGGGTAGGCAACTGTGGCTGAGAAAGGAAGTTAAGGACTGCATAAAAGCCAGGGGAATGGCAGATAAGGTAGCAAAAGTGAGTGGGAAGTTGGATAATTAGGAAGTTTTTAAGATCCAACAAAAGGCAACGAGAAAAGCCTTAACAGGGGGAAAGATGAAATATGAGAGCAAACTGGCCAATAATATAAAGCAGGATATTGAAAGTTTTTTCAGTTATGTAGAGAGTAAAAGGGAGGTGAGAGTTGATACTGGACCACTAGAAAATGATGCTGGAGAGGTAGTAATGGGGGACAAAGAAACGGCAGATGAACTTAATGGTTACTTTCCATTTGTCTTCACTGTAGAAGGCACTGGCAGTGTGCCAGAGATCCGTAAGTGTCAGGGAGTTGGAGTGAATATCATTGCTATTACAAAGGAAAAAATGCAAGGCAAATTCAAAGGTCTTAAGGTGGATAAGTCACCTGGACCAGATGGACTGTATCCCAGTCTCCTGAGAGAGGTTGCTGAAGAAATAACGGATGCATTGGTCATGATCTTTCAAGAATCACTTGATTCTGACATGGTCTTAGAGTACTGGATGATTGCAAGTACCACTCCATTCTTTAAGAAGGGAGGAAGGCGAAAAAAAGGAAATTATAGGTCAGTTAGCTAAACTCAGTGGCTGGGAAATTGTTTGAGTCTATTATTAAGGATGAGGTTTTGCAGTACTTGGAGACTAATGATAAAATAAGTCAAAGTTAGTATGGTTCCTATAAAGGAAAATCTTGTCTGATTAATCTGTTAGAGATTTTCAAGGAAGTAACAAGCAGGGTGGACAAAGGAGAAGCAGTGGATGTCATTTACTTGGATTTTCAAAAGGAATTTGATAAGTTGCCACACATGAGGCTGCTGAACAAGATAAAATCCTTTGACATTACAAGAAAGATACTGGCATGGATAGAGGAATGGCTGACAGGCAAGAGGCAGTGAGTGGGAATAAAAGGGCCTTTTCTGGTTGGTTGCCAGTGACTAGTGGTGTTCCTCAGGGGTCAGAATTGGGACCGCTACTTTTCAAATTGTTTGTAAATGATTTGGATAATGGAATTGATGGCTTTGCCGTAAAGTTTGCAGATGATACAAAGATAGGTGGAGGGTTTGGTAGTGCTGAGGAAGCAATGTGATTGCAGCAGGATTTAGACAAATTGAAAGAATGGGCAAAAAAGTAGCAGATGGAATACAGTGTTGGGAAATGTATGATAACACATTTTGGTAAAAGGAGCAATAGTGCAGACTATTATCTAAATAGCGAGAAGGTTCAAGCATCAAAGGTGCAGAGGGACTTGGGAATCCTCTTGCAAGACTCCCAGAAGGTTAATTTACAGGTTGAGTCTGTGGTAAAGAATGCAAATGCAATGTTGGCATTTATTTCAAGGGGAATAGAATATAAAAGCAAGGAGATAATGCTGAGCCCTTTTAAGACACTAGTCGGGCCGCACTTGGAGTATTGCCAACAGTTTTGGGTTCCATATCTCAAAAAGGTTCTGTTGTCATTGGAAAGAGTCTAGACTAAGTTCACGAGGATAATTCCAAGAATGAAGGGGTTAACATATGAGGAGTGTTTGGTAGCTTTGGGCCTGTACTCACTTGAATTTAGGAGAATGTGGGGGGAGTCTCATTGAAACCTACTGAATGTTGAAAGGACTAGATAAGCCGGTTGTGGAGAAGATGTTTCCCCTGGTGGAGGTATCCAGAACTAAAGGGCACAGCCTCAAAACTGAGGGCGACCTTTTAGAACAGAGGCAAGGAGGAATATTTTTAGCCAGAGAGCAGTGAACCTGTGGAGTGCTCTGCCACAGGCTGTGGTGGAGGCCAAGTCCATGTGTAATTTATGGCAAATATTGATAGTTTCCTGATTGGTCAGGGCATCAAAGGATATGGCGAGAAGTCAAGTGTATGGAGTTGAGTGGGATCCGGGATCAGCCATGATGGAATGGCCTAATTCTGCTCTTATGTCTTATGATCTAAACCATGAGATAAAGTTACAGGGCAACCTTGTTTAACGTCATTAGTTAGTGGATCTGTACTTCATAGACTTTCAGTGCAGTACTCTGCTCTTTTTGTGCTCTGTGTAATCTTTTATATCAATGCATCTGGGATTACAGCAACGCCATGGTTCTGTGGTGAAACATGCAGTAGTTTCTGAAGCTCTGTGCCAAACAATGATATTCTGACGGTGATGTCTCCAAATCAGGTTTATTATCATTTTGTGAAATTTGTTGCTTTGTGCAGCCATACAGTGCAATACATAAGATATGCTATAAGTTATTACAAATTTTATATACTGTTTATGAATAAATTATGTATAGATAAATAAGTAGGTTAGAAAGAGAGCAAAAATATTGAGGTCGAGTTTTCATGGGCTCATTGTCCTTTCTGAAGTCCGACTGAGGAGAGGAAGAAGCTGTTCCTAAATGTTGAGTGGGTCTTTTCAGGGTCCTGTACCTCCTCTTTGGTGGTAGCAACTAGAAGAAGACATGTGCTGGGTGGTGGGAGTTCTTAATGATGGATTCTGCCTTTTTGAGGCTTTGGCTATTGAAGATGTTCTTGATGGTGGGGAGGCCAGTGCCCATGATGGAGCTGGCTGAGTGTACTACCTTCTGCAGCTTTTTCCGAACCTGTGCATTGGTGCTTCCAACTGATGCAATCAGTTAGAATGCTCCCCACGGTACTACTGTAGAAATTTGCTAGAGCCTTTGATGACAGACCAAATCTGCTCAGACTCCTAATGAAATACAGCTGCTGGCATGCCTTCTTCATAATTGCATCAAAATGCTGGGCCCAGGGTAGATCTTCCCAGGAACGTGAAGCAGCTGACCCTTTCCACTGCTGATTCCTCAATGAGGACTGATGTGCATTCCCTCGACTTCCTCTTTTTTCTCAGCAGAAGCAGACATCACCCATAAGCAGATCTGAAATAATAATGCTTTTGTTCACAGTTTATCTGGGCACATACTGATCATTGAACAGAATCAGCAGTGTTTGAAGGATTGATCTTGCAGGATATTACTCCATTGTTTACAGTCACTGCTTTAAGTAACGAAGCAGATATTGTTTGCTAACTGTACATGAAATGTGCAAATCTCATGGAGAATTCAAACCACACGGTAGTTAAAGTTCAATTTTTCTTTGTGTTCTTTTGTCTCAATCCTATGTTTCTCAAGCCCATTCAAAGTGTGGGGAGCAGAGGTGATTGCTTATTGTTCTTCTCTGTTCACACTGCTGTCTCTTGAGAGGAGAATGGAGGCCAATATTTTAGGACCCAAGGACTTTGCCTAATGTATGCTGCTCTTGAGATCCAGAGGACATAGTTTAAAGGTACCAATTAAAATGAAAGCAGTAGGAATGAGATGGAAATTTGTAACAGGCTGCCAGCAGGCATAGTTTCAACAGGAACTGAATCAATCCTTCTTTGTGCTTAAGATTCAGGGCCTTTTGTTTCAGAATCTGTTTGGAGCCTGTTGGGAAATTAGGAAGGGTAAGTAATTGCAAAATTTTACTTCAGTGCTTTTCTCAGCGAAGCATTTAGAATAAAAACCATCCCTCAGTTGTGAGGCTCAAATCTTACTCAGGAGGTGATGGGGTAAAATCCTGTTTTCGGACTAGAATATATTGCTGCCGGAAAATCAAAACTGTATGGCATGGAGTGCATAGCCAGGAGAATAGCACTTTAGATAAGATGTTAGGCTTAATTCTTGTCTAGTTCAGTAACTATAAAATTTCCCAGGGCAGTTTTTCAAGGCAGAAGTGGGAAATCCTGACTAATACTTATGCCTAATTTATCACTTCAACAGCTGTGTAGAAATTCAGTTGCATAAAGCTGTTTTTTTTTCCAGTATAATACAATTGAAAGTGATGCTTTCCCTTGAAAGCTATTTTTTTCCCTGTGCAATGCCATTATGGCCGATTCTGCTGTTATGCATGATTTCCTGTGCAGTGCATTCCAAACATGGGAAGGAATATGAGTTAAGTGACAGAATACTAAGAGGCAAAGAGAAACACAGTTATGTTCATAGCAACCTGCTGGTAGCAGGACATATATATAAGATGTTTAAAAAGATAATTGGGATACTTGTCATTGGGTGAGGTATAAAATACTAGAAGACCAGGGAGGCCATATTAGATTTGGATAAGAGGCAGGTTACCCAAGACAAGAGTATTATGCAGAGGTTTGGTCTCCATACTGCAGAATGGATGCGATGGAGACTACAGAAGGTGCAGAGGAACAGTAAAAAGTTGAAGAATTGTAGCTCTAAAGAGACACTGGTTTAGCTGGGATTGGTTTCCTTGGAATAAAAGATGCTGAGGGGAGATTTACTTGAGCCATTTAAAATTATGACATGCTCAGTCAGGGAAGAACATCGAACATAGAACATAGAAATTTATGGCACATTACAGGCCATTCGGCCCACAATGTTGTGCCAACCATGTAACCTACTCTATGGACTGCCCAGAATTTCCCTAGCGTATAGCCTTCTACTTTTCGAAGCTCCATGTACGTATCTAAGAAGCTCTTAAAAGACCCTATTGTATCCACTTCCACCACCACTGCTGGTAGTGCATTTCATGCACCCACCACTCTCTGTGTGAAAAACTTACCCCTGATATCCCCTCAGTACCCATTTCCAAGCACCTTAAAAGCATACCCCCTCATGTTAGCCATTTCAGCCTTGGGAAAAAGCCTCTGGCTATCCAGAGGATCAATGACCCTCATTACCTTATACACCTCTATCAGGTCACCTCTCATCCTCCATCACTCCAAGGAGGAAAGGCCACGTACACTCAGCCTATTCCCGTAAGGTACACTGCCCAATCCAGGCAACATCCTTGTAAATCTCCTCTGCACTCTCCCTATAATACCCACATCCTTCCTATAGTGAGGTGACCAGAACTGAACTTAGTACTCCAAGTGGGGTCTGCCCAAGGTCTTATATAGCTGTAACATTACCTCACATCTCTTGAATTCAGCCCCACGGCTAATGGATGCCAAAACACCATACACCTTCTTAACAACACTGTCAACCTGCACAGCAGCTTTGAGTGTCCTGTCGATACAGACCCCTAGATCTCTCAGATCCTCCACACTGCGAAGAGTCTTACCATTAATATTATATCCTGTCTTCAAATTGGATCTACCAAAATGAACCACTTCATACTTATTTGAGTTGAAGTCCATTTGCTACTTCTCAGCCGAGTTCTGCATCCTCTTGATATCCCACTGTAACCTCTGATAACCCTCCAGACTATCCACAGCACCCCCAACCTTTGTGTCATCAGCAAACTTACTAAACTACCCCTCTACTTCTTCGTCCAGGTCATTTATAAAAATCACAAAAAGGAAGGGTCCCAGAACAGAACCCTGAGGAACACCACTGGTCACTGACCTCCATGCAAAATATGAACCATCAACAACCACCCTTTGCCTTCTGTGGGCAAGCCAATTCTGGATCCACCAAACAAGGTCTCCGTGGATCCCATGCCCCTCTACTTTCTGAAGGAGCCTTGCATGGGGACCTTATCACATGCCTTACTGAAATCCATATACACTATATCCAGTGCTGTACTATCATCAATGTGTTTTGTTACATCCCCAAAGAATTCAGTCAGGTTTGTAAGGGATGACCTGCCCTTGATAAAGTCATGCTGATTATCCCTAATCTGTTTATGTCTCTCTAAATGCTTATAAATCCTTCCTGTCAGGATCGCCCTCGAAGGAAAGTCTCGAGTCTCTTAGTGTTGAGGTCAGGAGTCAGAGGACATAACCTTAAATTGGTGAGTAAGAGCATTAGAAAGGAATTAATCATAGGAATCTTTATAGCATGGGAAGAGACCTTTCAGCCCAACGGTCCATGCCAACCAAATTGCCCATCTAAGCAAGTCCCATTTGCCAGCATTTGACCCATATCTTTCTAACTATTCCTATCCACATACTTGCCTAGTTCTCTCTTAAAAGTTGCCATTATATTTGCTTCAAGTAGCTCCTCAGGCAGCTCAAATATTTACCACGCTTCATGTAAAAAAAGAGATGCTTCTCATGATCCTTGTAAATCCTTTCGGACCCACATTAAAACTAATCCCTCTAGTTCTGGATTCTCCAACACTGGGAAAAGGAGTAAGTTTATTCACTTTTTCTACACCCTCATGATTTTATACACCTCTGTAAGGTCTCTCAGTTTGCTACTCCAAGATGATTTTATTTTCACACAATGTGTCATTTGGGGTCTAAAATTCTTTTCCAGCAGAAACTCTCACCCCATTTTAAAATGTAGCTGGTGCAGTCATAACCTGGAGAGCTGTGGATCAGCAGCCGACAAATGGGATTGGTCTAAAGTCTACTTTTGGACAGTATAAGAATGATGGGATAAGTGGCTTCCTTTGCCACATATATCAAAAATTTTAGTTTGTAATAGAATTCATTCCATGCTCCCCCGGAGCTCCCATCAGACCAGCTAAATCTTACTACAGCAGGCTCACAATGGGAGACCTACCATCTGAATCACTTTTTCAAACTCAGCCATACCTACACAACTACTCCAAAGCCAAAGTAAATTTATTCTCAAAGAACATATCTGTTACCACACATTATCTTGAGATTAATTTTCTTGCAGTAAAGAGATATAATAACATTTATGAAAAAAAACTATACATTAATCAATATAAAACTATATAATAAATCAATGTGCAAAAGAAAACAAATTGTGTTACAATATATGTATGAGTTGTAGAGTCCTTCAAAGCGTGTCTGTAGGTTGTGGAATCGGAGATGTGGTGAATGAAGTTATCTGCTCTGGTTCAGGAGTCTGATGGTTGATGCTGCAATATCCATCGCCAAGGACCCCCATCAGCATTTGTCGTGGCAAAACTAAACTAAAACAATTGCCGCTGCCAGCAACCGTACCCATTTGCTGTACTTGCACGACACAGCCCCAGTTCCAATCATGATGGTTTCAGAAGTTGAATCCTTTATTCAATCCTTTATTAGCAATTAGCAGACATACAGTCTTGAAATGATGAAGCTTAAGCATACCCAAATGTAAGCTAAGTGCAATTAAGCGTTATTAAGCAGTCAGCAAAAGACATGACCTCTGTTGGTCCCCAGCTAACAACTGCCAAGAACTATGTATCTTATTCCCTTTGCTTTCACCACGCCTCCATTCATGTGACCAGTTACCATAATAAACATACAACACAGAATACAATGCAGATTGAGAACAGATGCATGGCTCTTATATTCCAGCCCCCTAATTATTGTACTATAATAATTACAACTATATGTTATCAGGACACAGGAGGCATGAAATCTCAACATTCACATAAATGTCCTCTTTATGGTAAGCAGGCTATCCTGGATTGTGACCTTCTCCTCACATACCAGGTTGTTCCTCTTGACAGCGTTCAGGAAACTTTGACTTGAGTCGCTCCTGCCAAACCTCATTCAAGTGCAAAATCGACTGTCAGCTCTGGCCGAGCGTAATCTCTTCCACCACCATGGTCTCTGTTCAGTGGTCCATTAGCAGTCCAACCAGCATTGTTCTGACTGCATAGGGTCCATCATTAACACTGTGAACTACTTGCAACAGCTCCAGCACCTTAGGCACATTCACCACTGTCAGTATCTCACTTTCTGGCTCCTTTTCCCAACCCTGAAACGACGTAACTACACACAACCTTCTCTTGACCCATCATGCGTAAGAGAAGACGTGTTCCTTTTCCTGTCAGGTTGAACTTGTTCTTGAGGCTCTGTGCAGAACACTACTGTACCTCCTTGATCTAAGAAAGCATAAGTAACCAGTGTCTTGCTACTTTCTTAGACTTCACCTGACCTAGAATTATAGGAAGTTTACAATCATGATCATTAGCCCCTGTAAGGCCATTAGATACCAAGGTGGTACTCCTTGCTGTGTTTGCTTCATTCATGACTTGTTTCAAATCCGCACCCTTTTCATCAGTTCTGGGCTCATTTGTAGGTTCATTTTCCACAGTAGCCACAGTGGTGGCAAAACAGCTTCTTTTAGCTTGAGAATGAATTTGTGATCCAGTTTATCACACCTTCACTTACTGCCAGGGATGTAGCACTGTATTTTTTTTACGAATATTGGATATGTAACAATGTTCACTCACCTTTCAATAAAATCAACAATATCAGTGATAGTAACCTTGCCTTTCTTGCAGTTTATAAACTGCCAATCTCCATTTTTCCTGAAGTTTATCGGGCAATTTATTCACGACAATCCTCCTATTAGCAGGCCTATCCAACTCATGCATGTTCTGCACGTCTTCCATGGCATTGCAGCAGTCTCTAAGTAGAAAGACTGTAGTCTTGAAGAGCTTTCATGTCTTCTGGTTTGATATGTGGCAAGAAACAGCCTTTTCCGTGTAAGTCACAGCAATTCTGAGCTCATCACCAAAATGTTCCTGCCTTTAGATATTCTTGCTCCAGGCCAGCCCACTGGCAAATTTTGACAAGCTCTCGAAGGTAACCTCCAGTCAACTGTTTGAAAATATACAGATGGTCACCATAATTATTGGTCTTGCCTTCATTGCTATTCTTGAAAGCTCTAATAAATGAATGAT
This sequence comes from Mobula hypostoma, assembly GCF_963921235.1. NCBI lineage: Eukaryota > Metazoa > Chordata > Chondrichthyes > Myliobatiformes > Myliobatidae > Mobula > Mobula hypostoma. Next base: position 22,906,607 of record NC_086115.1, read on the forward strand.
ACTGCAATAGATTGCCATTGAAGAATTGAATCTCTCTTTTAGGCCGAGATGCAATGTGTTCTTGTTACATCACTACATTTGTTATTTCTTTTTTACATCCTTATGGCCTCCAGTGCAGCATTTAGACTGCCACCATCTGAAGCATGAGAATGATCATACTGGAACTCAATGTTCTCAGAGCTCCTTGTGCTTTTGGATATGGAATAAACTCAGGGTGCCTCCTTGGTGCATGCTGAGAGTGAACACCCTGAAATGCCCCTTGGGGTTCAAACCCGTGACTCATAGACATTTGAGGAACAAATGTATCCCCACTGACATCGAGTATGTTGGACTTTCTCTGTGCCATGTCAAGATCGGAACTCTTTACCATACAACTGTTCTGCTGGAGCACCTTTGGCACCCACAGCACTTAGCTCTTTAACTCTGGCCAACTTGGCTTGAAATTTCTTCCTGAAAATTAGGCTGATGCAGTTTTCTCCTAAGTTGCTCTTCCCTCTGTTCCTGGTTACGTCGAAGCTGTTCCGCCGGTTCTTCCGTGGCATGTTTATCCCTCAATATTTGTTGTTTTCTGTATAATTTTGCTAAATCAGCCTCTATTCTAATGCGTGCAGGTGAGGTATCAGATGCGTGGGTCACTGTGCAAGCAATAGAACATGTTGCACGTATGATAGGCACGCTGTTTTCAGCTTTATACATAGTCATAAAGCCCGTTTCATGGCTTTATAAATATTTTCATTTCCTCCCAGCAATCTGATCTTCAATATCACATGTTTGTTTAATTTCTCTCTTAGTTTTGATTTGAAGGTCATTGCTTCTAGCTTGACTCGTTTTCTAAGTGCACAAACTAGACAAAACAATGGCAAATTTAATTCAGCATTTCAACAGATCTAAGTGGTCGAATTCTCAGGCAAATACCATTGTACAGCTTACAATTAACAGTCCCCAATGGACAGGCAGCGCTGACCATGCAAAGCTGTGTTTCAAACCCAAACGCACAGCATGAACCAACAAAAGGCCATTACTAGTCACAAGCTGCTGCAAACTGCAGCGCTCCTAACTACGCGGACATATCTGAATGCTGATGTTCATTTGGTACAAGTGTCAAAACCTTTTTGCTGACAGAATGTAGTGGCAAACCCAAACCCAAACCAACACCAAAACCAAAACAATTGCCGCTGCCAGCGACCCTACAGATTGGTTATGCTTGCATGATGTGCCCCCAGCTCCAGTGATGATTGTTTCCAAAGTCAGATCCCTTATCAGTAATTAACAGACACTCTAGTGTAAGCTAAGCATAATCTAGTGATATTCAGTGGTCAGCAAAAGATACAGCCTCCATCAGCCACCAGCTTCCAAACTGCCAAGAAATGAGCAAGAATATATAACTTACTCCTTTCCCTTTTATCATGCCTCACTCATGTGACTAGTTACCATTATAAGCATAGTAAATGTATTATACGTAATACAATGCAGATAGAGAACTGATGCATGGCTCCTACTACATTTCATACCCTGACTACCAGAACCCCCAACTCCCCAAGTTCCAAGACCCATTCTATGCAATTCTACTAATCCCCACAGGTACCTATCGATTTTCGTGCTCCCTGATTTATTCTGTGACCTTGGATTGATTCCACTGCTCCCCTATGAAGGGATCCTGATTCCAACCACTTAACCACACCGCCCCCCCACCCCCCGGCTTCCACACCCCCCTCCCCATGTCCTGACACAACATGCAAAAAGCTGGAGCCCAGTCTATCTCTCCATTCCTTTTTTTTTACCTACAACTACAGCATAGACTCAGTGGAGACTGTGGCTGTCCTGTTCACCCCTGACCAAGCCTGGCCCACGTAGAACCTCCAGTGAGGGTAAGAATAAGATGATTTGGTAGAGGAATTGGTGCAGTGGGCATGGATTTAGACTTGTGGATCACTGAGAACTCTTCTGGGAAAAGTATATGCTTTACAAAAAGAATAGGTTTCACCAGAACTTGAGGGATCCAATATCCTTGCAGACAGGTTTGCTGGAACTGTTGGGGAGGGTTTAAACTATTTTGGAAGGGAGATAGGAAGCAGCATGGTAGATCAGAGGATGAGGCTATAGGTATACAGGTAGATGCAGTGTGTAGGGAGTCTGAGAGGAAGGATAGACAGCGGATAAGACAAGATAGCAGATAGTAGGATGGGTTGAAATGTGTCTGATGCAAGAAGTATCAGGAACAAGGATGAACTTAGATCATGGGTCAATACTATGCTGTTCAACTATGATGTTTGGCTGTACAAGGCCAGGAATGGCTGCTGAATGTTCTGGGGTTTGGATGTTTCAAAATAGACATGGAGGGAGGTAGAAGAGGTGGGAGAGGCAGATGATTGCATGGCTGAGAGACTGGTGCAGGGGCAGGGCTTCAGATTCTTGGATCATTGGGATCTCTTCTGGGGGAAGTATGGCCTGTTCAAAATGGACAGGTTACACCTGAACACGAAAGGGACGAATATCCTGGCGGGAAAGTTTAACAGAGCTGTTAGGGAGGGTTTAAATAATTTGGTAGGGGGATGGGAATGATAGAGCGGAGGAAGGGGAAAACAGAAGTAAATCTAAGATAGTGAGCAGTAAAGATGTCAGGAAAGACAGGCAGGTGATGGGACAAATTTGCAGCCATTGGGATGAGTTGCAGTGTAATCAAAGCAAAAAGTACCAAATACTGGTCTTAAGGTGTTATACTTAAATGCACGCAGCATAAGGAATAAGGTGGATGATCTTGTCATACAGCTACAGATTGGCAGGTATGATATTGTGGCCATCACTGAGACGTGGCTAAAGGATGCATGTCTCTGGGAGCTGAATGTCCAAGGATACGCAGAGTATCCGAAGGATAGGAAGATAGGCAGAGGGGGTGGCATGGCTTTATTGGTAAGAAATGATATCAAATCATTAGAAAGTGGTGACATAGGATCGGAAGGTGCAGAATCTTTATGGGTTGAGCTAAGAAATCGCAGGGGTAAAAGGACCCTAGTGGCAGTTATATACAGGCCTCCAAACAGCTGCAGTGCTGTGGACTACAAATTACAACAGGAAGTAGAAAAGACTTGTCAGAAGGGCAGTGTTATGATAATTGTGGGGAATTTTAACATGCGAGCGCATTGGGAAAATCAGGTCGGCACTGGATCTCAAGAGAGAGAATTTGTAGAATGTCTGCGAGATGGCTTTTTAGAACAGCTTGTTGTTGAGCCCACTAGGGGATCGGCTGTACTGGATCGGGTATTGTGTAATGAACTGGAGGTGATTAGAGAGATTGAGGTGAAGGAACCCTTAGGAGGCAGTGATCATAACATGATTGAGTTCACTGTGAAATTTGAAAAAGAGAAGCCGAAATCCGATCTGTCAGTTTATCAGTGGAGTAAAGGAAATTACAGTGGCATGAGAGAGGAACTGGCCAAAGTTGACTGGAAAGGGACACTAGCAGGAAGGACGGCAGAACAGCAGAGGCTGGAGTTTATGCGAGAAGTAAGGAAGGTGCAAGACAGATATATTCCAAAGAAGAAGAAACTTTTGAATGGAAAAAGGATGCAACCATGGCTGACAAGAGAAGTCAAAGCCAAAGTTAAAGCAAAGGAGAGGGCATACAAGGAAGCAAAAATTAGTGGGAAGACAGAGGATTGGGAAGTTTTTAAAAGCTTACAAAAGGAAACTAAGAAAGTCATTAAGAGAGAATAAAAAGATTAACTATGAAAGGAAGCTAGCAAATAGTATCAGAGGATACTAAAAGCTTTTTCAACTATATAAAGAGTAAAAGACAGGTGAGAGTAGATATAGGACCGATAGAAAATGATGCTGGAGAAATTGTAATGGGATTTAAGGAGATGGTGGAGGAACTGAACAAGTATTTTGCATCAGTCTTCACTGAGGAAAACATCAGCAGTATACCGGACACTCAAGGGTGGCAGGGAAGAGAAGTGTGCGCAGTCACAATTACGACAGAGAAAGTACTCAGGAAGCTGAATAGTCTAAAGTTAGATAAATCTCCCAGACCAGATGGAATGCACCCTCGTGTTCTGAAGGAAGTAGCTGTGGAGATTGTGGAGGCATTAGCAATGATCTTCCAAAAGTCGATAGATTCTGGCATGGTTCCGGAGGACTGGAAGATTGCAAATGTCACTCCACTATTTAAGAAAGGGTAAGGAAGCAAAAAGGAAATTATAGACCTGTTAGCTTGACATCGGTGGTTGGGAAGTTGTTGAAGTCGATTGTCAAGGATGAGGTTACGGAGTACCTGGAGGCATATGACAAGATAGGCAGAACTCAGCATGGTTTCCTTAAAGGAAAATCCTGCCTGACAAACCTATTACAATTTTTTGAGGAAATTACAAGTAGGCTGGACAAGGGAGATGCTGTAGATGTTGTATATTTGGATTTTCAGAGGGTGGTGAATCTATGGAATTTGTTGCCACGGGCGGCAGTGGAGGCCAAGTCATTGGGTGTATTTAAGGCAGAGATTGATAGGTATCTGAGTAGCCAGGGCATCAAAGGTTATGGTGAGAAGGCGGGGGAGTGGGACTAAATGGGAGAATGGATCAGCTCATGATAAAATGGCGGAGCAGACTCGATGGGCCAAATGGCTGACTTCTGCTCCTTTGTCTTATGGTCTTATGGAGAGTGGCATTGCTAATCAGGGATAGTATCACAGCTGCAGAAAGGGAGGATGTCATGGAGGGATTGTTCACCAAGGAATTCAATGTTGCTGGCCCTTTCCACTTCTGATCTGCTAATGAGGACTGGCTCATGGACTACTGGTTTCCTCCTCTGGCAGTCAACAATCCTCTTCTTGGTCTTGCTGACATTGAGTGAGAGGCTGTTGTTGTGGCACCACACAGCCAAATGTTCAATTTCCCTCCTATATGCTGATGCATCACCACCTTTGATTTGGCCAATGACAGTGGTATCATCAGCAAACTTATATATAGAATTGGCACTGCGCTTAGCCATAGAGCATGGGGCTAAGCACACAGCCTTGAGGCGCACCGTTACTGCTGGGGATTATGGAGGAGATGTTGTTAATCCGAACAGACTGGAGTCTGCAAGTGAGGAAATCGATGATCCAATTGCACAAAGAGGTATTGAAGTCTCAGTCTTGGAGCTTATCGATCGGTTTTGAGCGGATGGTAACAATGTATGTAGCGCTACTCAATGAAGAGCATCCGGATGTATGCATCTTTACTGTCCAGATGTTCCAGGATTGAGTGAAGAGCCAATGAAATGGCATTTGCAGTTGACCTGTTGAGACAGTAGTCAAATTAGTGCAGATCCACATCACCCATCAGATAGGAGTTGACATGTTTTGTTAAGGAGAATGAGTCTTAGTTTCATATTTTTACTTTAAGTGAAGCACACACATATCACATGGTAGCGTGATGACTAACAGCTAACCCGCAAACACTATGTAAACAACAAAGAATACTTAATCAAACAATACAGGTTTCCCCCACCATCTGAAGGTAGAGCATTCCTATGAAACGGTTCATAAGCCGGAATGTCGTAAAGCAAGAAGCAATTACCATTTATTTATATGGGAAAAATTTGTGAGCGTTTGCAGACCCAAGAATAACCTACTAAATCATGCCAAATAACACATAAAATCTAAAATAACAGTAACATATAGTAAAAGCAGGAATAATATGATAAATACACAGCCTATATAAAGTAGAAGTACTTTTCCACAATCATTGCCGCATTGTTCTCCATAGTGAAAATCTCACGCAAGCGCTCTCGACAGAAAATCTCATGCAAGCACTCTCGGCAAAAACACTCTCCAGTAACCTTTGAGCTATGAAGCTGCCAAATCATACCAAATAACAAATAAAAATACACAGCCAATATAAAGTAGAAATAAGTATGTACAGTGTAGTATCACTTACAGGAATCGGGAAGATAGCGCCGAGCACACTGATGATGGTGTGTTAGGCTGAGTCGTCAGAGGTTGGGGTGGTGCAGTGGTCCCCACCCTCTGGGCAACGAACCGATACCAATCTGCGAAGTATGCAGGGGTACCGCGGTGGCCAGGACGCACCCAGCACACCTTTAAGAAAAAAGCCGAAATAAACAAGCTAATCAATTAGTGCCGCCCGGCATGTACATGTCAGCCCAGATCAGAGCCGATTGCCGATTGCATTGCCTCTGATCTGGGCCGACATTTACGTGCCGGGCGCACCTAATTAATTAGCTTGTTTATTTTGGCTTTTTTTCTTAAAGACGTGCTGGGTGCCTCCCGGCTACCGCTGCATTGTCCGCGAATCGGTATCTGTCCGCAGCCCTGAGGTTGGGACCACTGGGGTGGTGGGACACTAGGGTGTCATCTCATCGTCGATCAGGGCAGGCAGGTCATGTTCTTCTATGTCTGCCTGCCTCGATGTCGAAGGTAGAGGTTCGTTGTCTGCTGTGGCTGATGTAGAAGGCTTGAAAAACGACAGTATGCTGACTGCTAGCCTTGTGCATTTTTGTATCATACAGTTCTTTGTAAACCATCTTGCAAATATGCCCTAAACCGACGTACCCTTTCAAAATTAAAGTCGTACTTTATCATTGCAGCAAAAATCTCATGCAGTTGCTTCATGTTCAGTTCCTGGACGACTTCACTTTCGGTCTGTTCACTACTGTATTCGGTTTCAATTGTTATCCTTTCCTCTTCCAATTGCATCAGCTCTTCATCTATCAGTTCTTGTTCATGGGATGCCAAAACCTCTTCAACATCATCTTTGTAAACTTCCACAAGCTAAACTCACTTTGTCCTTACTTCATTCACCACAATCAAAACGCTTAATTATGTCTAGTTTTACGCTAAGTGTAACACCGTTATGAGCTCTTTTAGGCTTTTCCGATACCTTAGAACTCATCTTGCTAACGGCTGCTCACAGGCACGTGTTTAAGCAATGCTGGCGAGAATGCCATTCCGAATCCAGGGGACAGCGGCTGCTCGGGATGCGCGCTGCTTTTTCCACGCGCTGCCTTTTCCGCACGCTGCCTTTTATTGCATGCTGCCTTTTATCGCACGCTGCTTTTTCGCGCGCTGCCTTTTTTCGTAACAGTGAAAACGCCTTCCGTTAGCAAAAACAGGGAACTAATGTAGGTCTTTCGTAACAGTTAGGTTTTGAAAAGTGAACGTTTGAAAAGCGGAGGACACCTTATATTTACAATATGACTGAAATATTAAATACTCAACACTCCTCCCTGATTGGCAGGTGAGACTTGTGGCCAATGTTCCCACTAATTTTTAGTAATCAGTGTGCACAAAAATCTTATGTTGTGCAATTTTTTTTCCTGTGACAGAAGTATGTGCGCACTGAATACACACATGGCACAGTTTATGTAGGTTTACAAAATATTTGACATAAAACTGCACCGAATAACAACAAAATAACATACATACTTAAGTCACTCAGTTATTTTTTCTCTCTCCTGTCTTTGGCATTTACCCATTCTTTGTAAACTCTATCTAGACTAATAGAACTTCCATCCAATTGATAGCTTTTGATTCTCATTAACATATCCAAATGACATTCCCCTAAACAGTTTCTCAGCTTGTTTTTGAGTTGATTCATTAGGCTAAAACCTCACTCACAGTCCGCACTAGATACAAGAAAGGTTTCCCTAATGTCCATCAACTGTGCAAGGTCGCAAAATTGTTCATTTTGAAGTATAAATACTACTATTTAAGCAAAGTTTGAAATCAGTTTGGATTTAATTTTTTCTTGCACGGAAAATTTTAAATCATTAAACTGTCTAACTATTACAGTATTTTCAGCTAGAAAATCATGATATTTTAGACATAAGGCATTAACTTGTTCATCGCCAAATGTGAAGTCACAATCTGCAATTGCAGAGAAATCTAAAGCTGACCATTCTTGTACCTCATCTTCAGAAAACCTTTCTTCTAAATGAACACAAAGACTATTTATAAAAGTCAACAGCAAACTTGTATCTACTGTGATGTTTTCTTCACGTTGTTGGCTTAGCAAAACTTTGACTTTGTCACTCCACGAAACATTGTCTCCCAGATACTATTTTCTTATCTTGTTAATTTTGCCGCGCGCAAAATGAAGTGAATCAATCGGTGTCAGGCCACTCTTTTGCAGAATCTTGCACGTGCAACCAGTTCATCAAAGACATCACTTAAAACCTGTAAAGCTACTTTGTATGTAATGTATATCAATTTCTTGTGACAGTATTTAGCCACAGGTTCATATGACTGAACTTTTTCAATAAAAACTTAGTAAGCTATCTTCAGGATTTGAAACAGATCTTTGTAAACTTTACGATATGAACACTGCTCGCCAAGGACGGCTGTCGCCATGATGGAGCTGTACAAATCAGAACAGGAAAGGTGAGGTGACGTAAGTTAGTGACGTGCATTGTGGTACTTGAAAAACCGACTAACTAGTCAACAGAAACATTTAGCTAAAAGATTATTTTCAATAAGTATAATTATTAATTACTACATTATTTTAGTTAACTAACCCTTTATGCACACATTAATTTCCTTTGTGCGCTGGTTGAAAAACGTGTGTGCACGTGCACACACGCACAGCTTAGAGAGAACACAGCTTATGGCTGTGAAACAATCTCAGCTTCTGGGGCCTCCTCCGTGGTGGTTGTAGGAGTTGACTCTGGGACTGCAGGAAGTGGCTCTGACAGCTCTGGACACCTTTCTTCTCTGACAATTATCTCTGCTGTCCTCAACAGATCAATGTGTCATCTCCAGGTGAAATCAGGTGCAACCTCAACTGTGTAGGACAGTAGTCTAGTTCTGTCCTTAATCTTTCCAAGGACCCACTGTTGATCACCTCTGCAGTCCCTCACCAGGACTGCATGTCCAGAAGTGAAGCATCAAACCTCCTTGTTTGAAGAGCTCTCAATTTGTCTCAGCCATTTGTCCTGCTGTGTATTCCTCCTCAATATGAGGAGATCCAAGTGTGAATGTAAGGAACGGCCTAGGAACAACATAGCTGGTGAGTTGTTGGTTGTGGAGTGTGCTGCGTTGTGATATGCAAGGAGGAAGTTGAGCTTCTGATTCAGTTTTAGTGTAGTGTGTCCTGCTGACATTGCTCACACTATGTTCTTTAGATTCTGAACAAACCTTTGATCATTTGATGGCTCTGGGCCTGTACTCTTTGGATTTTAGAAGAATGGGTGGGGGGAGCTATTGAATGTTGAAAGGCCTAGATAGAGTGGAGGTGGAGAGGATATTTGCTAAAGAGGGAGAGTGTGGATGTGGAGAGGATATTTGCTAAAGAGGGCGAGTCTAGGACCAAAGGGCACAAACTCAGAATAGAGGGTTAATCATTTAGAATGGAGCTGAGGAGGAATTGCTTTAGCCCCACGGTGGTGAATCTGTGGAATTCTTTGCCACAGGCAGTTGAGGAGTTCAGGTCATTGAGTGTATTTAAAGCACAGGTTGATAGACCTTGATAAGTCAGGGCATGAAAGGTTACAAGGAGAAGGCAGGAGAATTGGGTTGAGGGGGAAATGGATCACCCAGTTTTTGCAAAGAGGCTTCTCTCCACACATCAACAGTGTGTGAGGCTGTAGTGGAGGCTATTGGTAACACTTCTGGCCACTTCACAGCTGCACCTATACTATCAAGAAATTTGTGCCTATGAATCATCTAGCAAAATCCATAAGAATCCTCTGCCAGGCCAATGCAGGCTGTTCCCAGGGATGGAGAGGCACTGCTCTTAGCAACTTCTGGACAAGTTAGCATCCTGAACAGTGCATGGTGAGCTGCTCGATCTGCTGACCTATCCTGAACCATCAGAAAAAACTTTGAGCCAACACTTTCATTTTGTCCAGGCCTAGGTGACGGAAAGGTAGCTCCTCCAATAACAAGAGGAGTGTCCTCTTTTGCCAATTTATCAGGCATTTCCATTTCCAAGGGTAAACTGGACAATCCATCAGCATTTCCATGATTAGTCATCCTCTTGAATTCAATCTTATAATTGTGTCCTCCAAGAAACAGACCCTACCTCTGCATTCGGGCTGCTGCTGTCCGTGGAACACCCTTCCGTGGATTGAAAATGGACGCCAGTGGTCAATAGAGGTAAACTCTCTCCCATACAAATACGGGTTGAAACATTTTATGCTCCCAACTAGCCTCAAGCCCCCTCTGTCAATCTGTCCATAACTTTTCTCTTCAGTGGTGAGGGAATGGAATGCAAGAGCTATGGGCCATTCACTTCCATCACTCATAACATGTGACATGACTGCACCTATATCATAAGGCAAGCTTCATTGGATGATGTGGATCATAATGAGTTAATACAGTGTCTGGCATCACCATTTCATCTACCTTTTTGAAAGGCACCTCATACTACTTTGTCCATTGCTACTTTTTCCTGATCTGCAGTATTGCTTTCAAGAGGTGGAGCACAGTAGCTGAGTTTGGTAGGGACCTGATACAGTATCTGACAAATCCTAAAAAGGACCGCAACTGTGACATGCCCTTTGACCTTGGAGCATCCACCACTGATTGAATTCTCTCAACACGCTTGTGTAATCCTTTTGCGTTGATGGTGTGACCACAGTAGGTAATTCTCGTTTTAAACAATTCACACTTGTTGCATTATGCTCTAAACTCATAATCCACTAATCTTTTGTGCACTGTCTTGAGATTTGGAGATGTTTCTTGTTGTCCTTACCAGTAACAATGATGTCATCCAGGTAACACTGAGCCTTGAGTACCTGATCCACATTTTTCTGCCAGAGTGCAGATGCAGATGTTACTCCAAAAATCAGCCTATTATGGCAATAAAGCCCTTTGTGAGTGTTCATGGTGAGAAACACTTTGGAATTTTCTTCCCTCTCCATCTGTAAGTAGGCTTCACCTCTCCTCCAATGTCGACCTTAATGGCGAGATCCAACATCATCTTAAATGCGCTGGAACAGCATTTGGACGTCTCCAAACAAGAGTTTTTCATGATCGTGACATCCAAACAGACACCAAAATGTTAGTGTACAAAGCAGTGGCGATCCCAATGCTCCTGTATGCATCAGAAACCTGGACAACATACCGATGACATCTGAAGGCACTTGAAAAGTTCCATCAACGCTGTCTTCGAAACATCTTAAATATCAGCTGGGAAGATGGAAGAACCAATGTCAGCATGCTAAATGAAGCAAAAACAGCAAATATTGAAGCCTACGTCATCAAGAACAAACTAAGATGGAGTGGTCATGTTGTTCAGCTGAAAGACGAACATCTGCCGAAACAAATCTTCTACTCCCAGCTTAAAGAAGGCAAATGTAAAAGAGGCAGACAACAGAAGAGATTCAAAGACATCTTAAAAGCCAACATGAAGAAATGTAACTTAGCCATCAACAATTGGGAAACCAATGGCAAGGGCAGGAAACTCTGGCAAGCTGTCATCCGAGAAGGAACAACAACTTTCAAAGCCAACAGATGTGCAGAATTGGAAGAAAAAAGAAGAAAATGGAAAGCCAGGCAGCAACAACCAAAACCCGATCTGCCATCTGGAACTACCGGTCCTGAATGTGGAAGAACTTTCAAAGCCAAGATTGGACTCATAAGCCGCTTGAGAGCCCATAAATAGATCCACGGAACAAAGACCATCATCCTCGACCTCGAGGGATAGCCACAACGATGAGGTTTCAGCTGTCCACTTTACTGAAGTGTTTCCCTCCAAAAAGGTTTGCAAAGGTAGCCTCTATCCTAGGCAGTGGGTGTTGATCTACTTACAGTACTGGGTTGATGGTGACCTTAAAATCACCACAGGTCCTGACAGACCCATTCTTCTTGGCTACTGGGACCGCCGATGTTGCCCTTGGAAAGAATTAATTTATCCTCCGTGTGATCTAGCTCACTGGCTACTTTATCAGACGGAAAATCAACTGGATGGGATTGGTATAACGTGGGCGTGACATTTTCATTTAACACTATTTTACCCTTGATGCATTTGAATTTCCCAAAGCCATCCTTGAGTTCTGCTGTGGTATCATCCAGTATCTTCTTTATTTCACTTTCATTTAACTATATTGCAGCAGTTCTGACAGGTGGATTTCCAATCAAGTTGTAGTTGTCTCAGCCAGTCATGACCCCACAATGCTGATCCTCTTGTTTTTACCACATACAAGCCCAGTGTGGCTTGTTGGTTGTTGTATTTCACTGTTACAAATGTCAAACCCACAGGAGTTATCTTTTCTCCAGTAAAAGTTCTTAATTAGAAATCTGCAGGCTTCAGTTTAGTATCTTTGAAATGCTGCTCAAACACTCGAACTTATTTTGTGGAGTGATTGAAACAGCTCAGCCAGCATCCAATTCCATTTTAGTTAATTTGCTGTTTATTTCTAGTTTAAGCCATATTGCTGCCATTGCACCCATTTCAATTCTACTTCCCATTCCCATTCCGACATGTCAGTCCACGGCCTCCTCTACTGCCGCGATGAGGTTACACTCAGTTTGGAGGAGCAACACCTTATATTCCGTCTGGGTAGCCTCCAACCTGACGGCATGAACCTCGATTTCCTGTCCTTCACCATTCCCCATTCCTATTTCCCTTTCTCACCTTATCTCCTTACCTGCTCATCACTTTTCTCTGGTGCTCCTCCCTCTTCCCTTTCTTCCACAGCCTTATGTCCTCTCCTATCAGATTCTCCATTCTACAGCCCCTTATTCCCAGCACTTTACTTCACCCCTCCCCCTCCCAGTTTCACCTATCACCTACTACCTTGTACTTCTTCCTCTCCTCCCCCATCTTCTTACTCTGTCTCCTAATCTTTTCTTCCCTGTCTTGATGAAGCTGAACCAAGACTGTTTACTCTTTTCCATTGACGTCGCCTGGCCTGCTGAGTTCCTCCAGCATTTTGTGTGTGTTGCTTTGATTTCCAGCATCCACAGATTTTCTCTTGTTTTTGCTTGTCTGTTGTTAGTTTTTACATCCCAAAGCTGTGTAGTCCTGTGTCACTTTCATCATTACAAGGTTTCACATCAACAGCATGTAGATTAGTGCTCTTTTTGAAGAGCTGCACTTCAACAGGTACAGTAGATTGTCATCTTGGGTTCATTTTAAAAGTATTTCGTTGGCTCAGTTGTGTTTCGTAACTCTAAAACCTAAAGCTAATTCAAAGGGGAAAAAAATGGGAAAACAGGTCTTAGTTTCGTTCTTTTTACCTTAAGCAAGGTTTATATGTATGACGTGGTGGAGTGATGACGTATGCCATTTGCATACTTTTATACAGAAAACCGGCAATGCATTATTTAAACAACAAAGAATGCTTAATCAAACAATATATTTAAAATAGTACTGAAATATTAAGTACAGATGTTTCATCACCAACCTCTCAAAGTACTTCATCATAGTAGATGAAAGTGCTACTGGATGATAGTCATTGAAGCAGGTTGCCATGTTCTTCTTAGACACCAGAATAACTGTAGCCCGTTTCAACCGACTGGAACTACTGACTTCAGTCTGCCGAAGTGAGAGTTTAAATGTAAGAGTGAACACTCTAGCCAGTTGATCAGCTCAGGTCTTTAGCACTCGTCCGAGTACCCTCTCTGGGCTGGGTGCGTTCCATGGGTTCACCCACGTAAAAGGTGCTCTTCAGCCCCAGAGACCAAAATCATAGGGTCATCAGGGGCAGCGGCAGTTTGTGAAGATGCCTCCATGTTCTGCCGGTCAAAGAGCATAACTGCATTGAATTCACTTGGGAGCAAAGCCTTGTTGTCACCTATGTCACTTAGTTTCACTTTGTAGGAGGTGATAGCATTCAAACCCTGCCACAGTAGAGTGAGAATAAATGAGAGAAACGCATCGACTTGCTGAACCCCCTCTCTCATGCTTAGAATCCACATGAATTTCTAGTCAATCTCATGTCTATGTGAATTTCTAACCAAAATTACTTTCGATAAAGCCATATTCACTTTTAGTTCAGCTTAACAACTCAGGATAGATATATATCTGGAGGCTTTATCAAAAGGTCTCAACTTGCCTAAGTGTCCCTGATCTCAGTAAATCACTTCCTTCACTCCTGAAAAGATTCTTTATTACACAGTTTGTTCAATTTTAATGAACTTCCTTTTCATCCCAATTATTTACTGATTTACAAAACAAATGTTGAAAGAAAATGAAAAGAAAATCACATTTTCTTTACATTCCTATTTTTTCTCCTGCTTCGCTTACGGCAAAACCTGGAAATTAATCTGTAATTCCTCGAAACCCAAGAGCAAGCATAGAGAATTGGCATAACTATGTCTGAGGCACATATAATTCTGCTCCTATGGAAACAGCGTGTGTCAAGAATGTGTTGAGAAATCTTTGCAAAGCCATCTTGTGTAAGATTAATCTGGAAAAAAGAATAGTGAGCAAAATGTGCTTTCAGCACAGCAGCACTGCTCTACTATGCTGGCTGATTGTATTTCAGGGTCCTTATGACTTAAATGAGATTTCTGATGGTGTCCATTATACGACATCATTGACTCCACCTAATGACAGGGACAATGAAGTTTCTGAGTAACTCCATCAAATGCATATTGGAAGGTGAATTGGAATTCAGTCACACTGGATTTAGTGCGATGCACTAACAATTAAAAAATGCAATAATTGGCATTCCCCGAGAATTTAATTTCGGTGAAATCCAAAAGGATTAAACAAAAAAATAAGATTTTTGCAAAGCAGGTAACAAGGAATTTGAGGAGTAATTTAAAAACTGTTGTGATACATATATTAATGTGGTTTTTGGAGTATCAACAGAAATATTTGAACATTTCTTACCTAACAGTATTCTCACATACGTTAGTATGGCAACTTTGAATTCTGCTCAGCTTACGAGTTTTGACCGATAAATATATAATCTCCTTTGACTAAATTGGTTGGGCAACATGGTATCACAATTATGGGAAGTAGGTGGTGTTACGTACCCCGTAACTGGGTTGCCAAACCAGCAGAAATGGACCACTTAGTTGGAGTCTGGATTACTGGAACTAAGGAAGTTTTATTAAAGAAATAAGCAACACAGTACTCTAATCAAAAGGATATAAATGCAACAGTGTAGCAATGATAAAACACACATGTACACAGAACTAGGATAATAGGATCAATCAAGCTCTATTGCAGTCTAGGGGTAAATGATCAGTTTCAAGTGACGAAAAGTTCAGTTCAATTTAGTTCAGTTCAGTTCACAGTAATCGCTGTTGTGCCGTTGGGGCGGGAGAAGAGAGAGAGCGAAAGCGAATGAATATTCAAAACGGATTCCAAACAGACCTTCGATATTCCTCGCAGTTAACTTTCGGGCGAGCCCTTTGTAATGTCTTCTGAGGTCACCGACTGTGACCCCTCCATTCCAGATATGATCGTTCTTCTGCAGTGAACCCGGCACCCAGGCAAGGGCGGAAACACACACCATGTTCCCGCCAACCCATACCTTTCTACCCTGTGCGTCTATGGCTGGACCCGCGACCAGACCTCCAAAACTTCCACCAACTTGTGGGGGCACACCGCTTCCAGGGTCTCGTTATCTCGTGGAGTTGTGTGTCTGTTGCCTTAGCGAACCTGTCCCTTTTTATCCCCCTGCTGGGGTATCGCCTGTCCATCAAACTTCAAACAGTTCTGGGTTCAAAGCCACCGGTCTCTGACAATACTCAGAACTGTGTCTCCTTTTCGTTAATCCCTCTCGTCTCTCATTAACATTTCTGAATGTTCCCCCATTGTCCTCTTATCTGCATCAATCTTCTGATAATTTGGTCTGTCATCACACCCCTATACTTCAAAGGATTTTTACTGGGGTAAAAATATAGTCATGAATACACTATCAGATACACACAAATATACATGTTTATCAGCTATTTGGCTAATACAGAGACTTTTAAGTTGTCAACAGCTGACAGACAGTCAGCAATCACATTTTCTGTTCCTTTTATATGTGTTATTTTAATAATCCTCTAAAACCAGGCTCCAACTTAGCAAACTTCATAGTGGCCGAAAACACTAATGAATTGTGATCAGTGTAACTTCTCAGTGGTTTTCGCCCCGGACACAGATAAGAAGGGTCGTCCCATACCAACTTAGCATTCTTTGGCAAGGGCTTAGTAAGAGGGTGGGTACTATCTGCAAAGTTGTTTTTTTTCTGCAAAACTTCTGATAGTACCCCACCATCTCCAAGAACCTTCTCAGGGCTCTCTTGTCTGTTGGGGTCGGGACTTCAGAGACAGCCCGCACCTTAGCTTGCATCGGAGCCAACTGCCCCTGTCCTGCCACAGATCCCAGATAAGTGACCTTCGCGCAGCCGAACTCACTTTTTGCGAGGTTCACTGTCAGGCTGACTTCAGACAGCCGTTTAAACAGCTCCTCCCACGTGTTACTCCAGACCACTACATTGCCAATATGCACTACTGTGTTCTTTAGCCCGTTTGTCACTGAATTAATCATTCTATAGGGGTGTTGCTCACTAGGCTGTTCTGATGTGGCAACAGCTCCATGTCCCAGCTCTTTGCATCGCCTCGGGACATCTGGATCTATGTGGGCATGCCATTTAATTGGCTCTCTTAGCGGTTCGCTTTGTTCGGGGATTAAGGGAGAGAACTCAACAGCAAAGTCGGTCAACTGAATAGAGTTCTCCCATCTGGTCAGCACCACACTTATCTTTTCAAAATGGGTTTTCCCCTTATCAGGTGGCACCCTAGCCTCATTAATTTTCATGATATCACCAGCTAGATCTGTTTTCTGATCGTGGTGAGCTTTTAACATGTTAATAGCCTCTAACTGTGTTAACTCACGTCAGCAATAGTCAATAACATCCTCCTGTGCAGCCAGTAAAACTCTTTCATGATTCCGCCGACTGTTTTCCTCCCCCCAAAATGTCCACCGAGGGGTATCTTGTGGTCCAGGTTAAGAATCTCATCCCCATAAATTTTTGGCACCATCCCCCATTCCTCATCTGCGGGCATGGTACCTGGTCTCCCTTTCTTCCTTAGCACTCCCTCCTCCACACAATATCCTACTGGCTCCCTTTTTAATTCTGCTTCGGAGAGAGCTGTCTCCGCTGAGACCATTAACTCCTCATCTTGCTCCTGCGTCTGTACAAAGTCCTTCCTTGCTAATGCTAAGTCTGCCTCAACTCCCTCACTTCCTCCTGTTTCACTACGCTCCTTCTTTTCACTTTCTACCTCCCCCTGGTACAAGGCTGGTAGAAACGTCTCAGCTAAATTTACTTTGGCAGCCTTCCTGGACATACGCCGAGTCACTGCGCAAACGGGATGAACCTGTGAGTCCATGGGCGGGGCCTCAATGCTGGCAGGCTGGCCTGTCAGTTTTACTGCTGAGAACACATTTCCACCGGCGAGGTCATTACCAAGTAAGACTTCCATGCCTTTCATTGGTAGTTCGGGCCTCACCCTGATCGTGACTGGTCCAGAGACCAAGTCACTTTTTAGGTGTATCTCGTGCAAGGGTACTGCCTCAGTCCCTTTCCCAATGCCCTTTATGACCCTGACTTTCCCAGTCTCGGTCTCTGAACTAAAGTCTAACACACTCTTTAATATCAATGACTGACACACTCCTGTGTCTCTCCAGATCCGCACTGGAACTGGATTTAATCCCTCCTTCACCGACACCAATCCGGTCGAGATAAACCTCTTGTGCCCTTCCTGAACTTTATCAGACCTCTCCTCTCCTAGCGGTTTGCTTAACAGCTCAATACAGCCAGTCAGAAACGCCGCTTTTCCCCTTTCCCGTCTCCTTCTTTGGGGCAAAGCACCTGGACGCAAAGAGTCCGACTTTCCCACAATTATAGCATACGACCCCAGGAGACTTCCTACCAGACTGCTCCCGGTCTACCTTATCCTTCTCACTAGTCCCCAGCTTACTTTCTGACTTTTCTGGCGGACTCTCCCCGCCGTCCTGACTACCCTTCTGGTAGCCTTTACTCAGGGCAAACTTCGTTTTATGTGTCAACGCGTACTCATCCGCTAACTTAGCAGTTGCGGCTAAAGTGTCTGCCTCTTTCTCATCTAGGTAGGGTCTCATACCCTCAGGGACACAACCTTTAAACTGCTCAATCAGGATCAGCTGTAGCAGTCTGTCATAATCCCCATTTACCCCCTTCGAGGCGCACCAACGCTCACAATATGTCTGCATCTCACAGGCAAACTCTAAATACGTGCAGTCCCACTGCTTCTGCGCATTCCAGAACCTCTGCCGGTATGCCTCCGGGACCAACTCATAAATCCTGAGGATGGCCTCTTTCACCACCTCATACCTCTGGGCATCTTCCGCGGACAAAGCCAAGTAAGTTTGTTGGTCTTTTCCTTTAAATACACTCTGAAGCAAAACAGCCCACTTATCCCTCGGCCAGTCCTGACTTGCAGCAACTTTTTCGAAATGGAGAAAGTACCGATCCACATCGGTATCGTCAAATGGGGGGACCAGCCTAACCTCCTGGGTCGCCCTGAACCCTCCACCTTGGTTCGGCATGGGCCCGTGCTCTGCCCTTTTCTTTAACCTCTCCAGCTCGAATTCCCTTTCCCTCTGTTTCTCTCTTCTCCCTCCAACTACCTCTCTCTCTCTCTTGCCGTTGTCATTCTAACTGTTTCTCTTCGTGTTCTAGCTGCCGTACCTGGAACTCGTGCTCGAGTCTCAATTTTTCAAGCTGCACCTGTACTGCGTCTCCACCAGGTTTTCCAATAGGTATCACCTCCAGCTCCCCTTGGGGAAACACACCTTTAGACACATAATGCTCTATGATAGTTCTGTGTATCTCCTCTATCCTTATTGTTGACTTCCCCTTAACAAGATTCAACCGTTTGGCCACAGCTGCCAATTCCGCTTTCCTGGCATCCTCTAATGCCTCCGAGGTCGGTGTCTTTAGAAATTCCTCAATCTCCATTTCTGCTGTTTGCCTTTTCTTTCTTTCATGAATTTTAACCCAATCAATTTACCCCGTCCCAAATTTAGCATTCGAAATCCCGGACGAGCCCCCCACTTATGTTACGTACCCCGTAACTGGGTTGCCAAACCAGCAGAAATGGACCACTTAGTTGGAGTCTGGATTACTGGAACTAGGAAAGTTTTATTAAAGAAATATGCAACACAGTACTCTAATCAAAAGGATATAAATGCAACAGTGTAGCAATGATAAAACACACATGTACACAGAACTAGGATAATAGGATCAATCAAGCTCTATTGCAGTCTAGGGGTAAATGATCAGTTTCAAGTGACGAAAAGTTCAGTTCAATTTAGTTCAGTTCAGTTCACAGTAATCGCTGTTGTGCCGTTGGGGCGGGAGAAGAGAGAGATCGAAAGCGAATGAATATTCAAAATGGATTCCAAACAGACCTTCGATATTCCTCGCAGTTAACTTTCAGGTGAGCCCTTTGTAATGTCTTCTGAGGTCACCGACTGTGACCCCTCCGTTCCAGATATGATCGTTCTTCTGCAGTGAACCCGGCACCCAGGCAAGGGCGGACACACACACCAGGTTCCCGCCAACCCGTACCTTTCTACCCTGTGCATCTATGGCTGGACCCGCGACCAGACCTCCAAAACTTCCACCAACTTGTGGGGGCACACCGCTTCCAGGGTCTCGTTATCTCGTGGAGTTGTGTGTCTGTTGCCTTAGCGAACCTGTCCCTTTTTATCCCCCTGCTGGGGTATCGCCTGTCCATCAAACTTCAAACAGTTCTGGGTTCAAAGCCACTGGTCTCTGACAATACTCGGAACTGTGTCTCCTTTTCGTTAATCCCTTTCGTCTCTCATTAACATTTCTGAATGTTCCCCCATTGTCCTCTTATCTGCATCAATCTTCTGATAATTTGGTCTGTTGTTTGAGTACTGTTGGGGGGGACAGCTTACCCGGGGGAAGCGACAGTGGCCGTGCCTCCGGCACAGAGTCTGGCCCTGTAGCTCAGAAGGGTAGGGCAAGGAAGAGGAGGGCAGTTGTGATAGGGGACTCGATAGTAAGGGGGTCAGATAGGCAATTCTGTGGACGCAGTCCAGAGACCCGGATGGTAGTTTGCCTCCCTGGTGCCAGGGTCCGGGATATTTCTGATCGTGTCCAAGATATCCTGAAGTGGGAGGGTGAGGAGTCAGAGGTCGTGGTACATATAGGTACCAATGACATAGGTAGGAAAAGGGATGAGGTCCTGAAAGGAGAATATAGGGAGCTAGGAAAAGAGTTGAGAAAAAGGACCGCAAAGGTAGTAATCTCGGGATTACTGCCTGTGCCACGCGACAGTGAGAGTAGGAATGCGATGAGGTGGAGGATAAATGCGTGGCTGAGGGATTGGAGCAGGGGGCAGGGATTCAAGTTAATGGATCATTGGGACCTCTTTTGGCGCAGGCGTGACCTGTACAAAAAGGACGGGTTACACTTGAATCCTAGGGGAACCAATATCCTGGCAGGGAGATTAGCGGGGGCTACTGAGGTGACTTTAAACTAGAATGGTTGGGGGGGGTGGGAATCAAATTAAAGAGGCTAGGCATGAGGAGGTTAGTTCACAACAGAGGGATGGGAACCAGTGCAGAGAGACAGAGGGGTGTAAAGTGAGGGTAGAAGCAAAAAGTACTAAGGAGAAAAGTAAAAGTGGCAGGCCGACAAATCCAGGGCAAGCATTAAAAAGGGCCACTTTTCAACATAATTGTATAAGGGCTAAGAGAGTTGTAAAAGAGCGCCTGAAGGCTTTATGTGTCAATGCAAGGAGCATTCGTAATAAGGTGGATGAATTGAAAGTGCAGATTGTTATTAATGATTATGATATAGTTGGGATCACAGAGACATGGCTCCAGGGTGACCAGGGATGGGAGCTCAACGTTCAGGGATATTCAATATTCAGGAGGGACAGACATGAAGGAAGGGGAGGTGGGGTGGCGTTGCTGGTTAAAGAAGAGATTAACGCAATAGAAAGGAAGGACATAAGCCGAGAAGATGTGGAATCGATATGGGTAGAGCTGCGTAACACTAAGGGGCAGAAGATGCTGGTGGGAGTTGTGTACAGGCCACCTAACAGTAGTAGTGAGGTCAGAGATGGTATTAAACAGGAAATTAGAAATGTGTGCAATAAAGGAACAGCAGTTATAATGGGTGACTTCAATCTACATGTAGATTGGGTGAACCAAATTGGTAAAGGTGCTGAGGAAGAGGATTTCTTGGAATGTATGCGGGATGGTTTTTTGAACCAACATGTCGAGGAACCAACTAGAGAGCAGGCTATTCTGGACTGGGTTTTGAGCAATGAGGAAGGGTTAATTAGCGATCTTGTCGTGAGAGGCCCCTTGGGTAAGAGTGACCATAATATGGTGGAATTCTTCATTAAGATGGAGAGTGACGTAGTTAATTCAGAAACAAAGGTTCTGAACTTAAAGAGGGGTAACTTTGAAGGTATGAGACATGAATTAGCTAAGATAGACTGGCAAATGACACTTAAAGGATTGACGGTGGATATGCAATGGCAAGCATTTAAAGGTTGCATGGATGAACTACAACAATTGTTCATCCCAGTTTGGCAAAAGAATAAATCAAGGAAGGTAGTGCACCCGTGGCTGACAAGAGAAATTAGGGATAGTATCAATTCCAAAGAAGAAGCATACAAATTAGCCAGAGAAAGTGGCTCACCTGAGGACTGGGAGAAATTCAGAGTTCAGCAGAGGAGGACAAAGGGCTTAATTAGGAAGGGGAAAAAGATTATGAGAGAAAACTGGCGGGGAACATAAAAACGGACTGTAAAAGCTTTTATAGATATGTAAAAAGGAAAAGACTGGTAAAGACAAATGTAGGTCCCTTGCAGACAGAAACAGATGAATTGATTATGGGGAGCAAGGACATAGCAGACCAATTGAATAATTACTTTGGTTCTGTCTTCACTAAGAAGGACATAAATAATCTTCCAGAAATAGTAAGGGACAGAGGGTCCAGTGAGATGGAGGAACTGAGCGAAATACATGTTAGTAGGGAAGTGGTGTTAGGTAAATTGAAGGGATTGAAGGCAGATAAATCCCCAGGGCCAGATGGTCTGCATCCTAGAGTGCTTAAGGAAGCACTAGAAATAGTGGATGCATTAGTGATAATTTTTCAAAACTCGTTAGATTCTGGACTGGTTCCTGAGGATTGGAGGGTGGCTAATGTAACTCCACTTTTTAAAAAAGGAGGGAGAGAGAAACCGGGGAATTACAGACCGGTTAGCCTAACATCGGTGGTGGGGAAACTGCTGGAGTCAGTTATCAAGGATGTGATAACAGCACATTTGGAAAGCAGTGAAATGATCGGACAAAGTCAGCATGGATTTGTGAAAGGAAAATCATGTCTGACGAATCTCATAGAATTTTTTGAGGATGTAACTAGTAGAGTGGATAGGGGAGAACCAGTGGATGTGGTATATTTGGATTTTCAAAAGGCTTTTGACAAGGTCCCACACAGGAGATTAGTGTGCAAACTTAAAGCACATGGTATTGGGGGTAAGGTATTGGTGTGGGTGGAGAATTGGTTAGCAGACAGGAAGCAAAGAGTGGGAATAAACGGGACCTTTTCAGAATGGCAGGCGGTGACTAGTGGGGTACCGCAAGGCTCAGTGTTGGGACCCCAGTTGTTTACAATATATATTAATGACTTGGATGAGGGAATTAAATGCAGCATCTCCAAGTTTGCGGATGACACGAAGCTGGGTGGCAGTGTTAGCAGTGAGGAGGATGCTAAGAGAATGCAGGGTGACTTGGATAGGTTGGGTGAGTGGGCAAATTCATGGCAGATGCAATTTAATGTGGATAAATGTGAAGTTATCCACTTTGGTGGCAAAAATAGGAAAACAGATTATTATCTGAATGGTGGCCGATTAGGAAAAGGAGAGGTGCAACGAGACCTGGGTGTCATTATACACCAGTCATTGAAAGTGGGCATGCAGGTACAGCAGGCGGTGAAAAAGGCGACTGGTATGCTGGCATTTATAGCGAGAGGATTCGAGTACAGGAGCAGGGACGTACTACTGCAGTTGTACAAGGCCTTGGTGAGACCACGCCTGGAGTATTGTGAGCAGTTTTGGTCCCCTAATCTGAGGAAAGACATCCTTGCCATAGAGGGAGTACAAAGAAGGTTCACCAGATTGATTCCTGGGATGGCAGGACTTTCATATGAAGAAAGACTGGATGAACTGGGCTTGTACTCGTTGGAATTTAGAAGATTGAGGGGGGATCTAATTGAAACGTATAAGATCCTAAAGGGATTGGACAGGCTAGATGCAAGAAGATTGTTCCCGATGTTGGGGAAGTCCAGAACGAGGGGCCACAGTTTGAGGATAGAGGGGAAGCCTTTTAGGACCGAGATTAGGAAAAACTTCTTCACACAGAGAGTGGTGAATCTGTGGAATTCTCTGCCACAGGAAACAGTTGAGGCCAGTTCATTGGCTATATTTAAGAGAGAGTTAGATATGGCCCTTGTGGCTACGGAGATCAGGGGGTATGGAGGGAAGGCTGGGGCAGGGTTCTGAGTTGGATGATCAGCCATGATCATAATAAATGGCGGTGCAGGCTCAAAGGGCCGAATGGCCTACTCCTGCACCTATTTTCTATGTTTCTATGTTTCTATGCTTCTATGTCACAGTGGTAACAGGATACTCGATATTCCCTTCTGCTTATGATACTTTTACCTGGGAGAGCTGGTTAATGGGTCCAGTGGGTACTCTAGAGTCATGGTGATTAAGTGATTAGACTAGTTCATCAACTAGATACTAGATTAGTAATCTCAAGGCCTGAGCTAACAATCTAGAGATTTGAGTTGAACAAATCCCGCCACTTCATCTTGTGGCGTCAGATTAAAGCTGGGCAAAAGATCCTGCTGCTGATTATCTCCTACCATCAGCCATCAGCTCCCTTCCCCCTTCTTGATCAACACAGTGAATGAGCACAGAAAGCACCACAGACACAGTATCTCCTCCCTCCACCTTCCAACTCTGAATCATTTTTTCTTCACTCCTGCTGAAGGCTCTCAGCCTGAAACATTGACTGTACTCTTTTCCATAGATTCTGCCTGACCTGCTGAGTTCCTCCAGCATTGTGTGTGTGTTGACAGTATGTGTGTGCCCTGGCTGCTTACTAATGCCCAGTTTGGGATTCACCAGCATTATTGAGCTCCAGAACCCATTAGAGCCACAATCCAAGCATATACCCAAGAGCCAGGCTCCATAAATGTGGTGTGATTGACTGATCAGGGTGCCTTGATATCAAGGTATCATGACACCCTGACAAAACGGAAGTTAGCAGACATCTGGGGAGAATATTCCAATTGTTGGAGTTATTTCCTGCAGGAAGGAAGATGGTTGTGATTGTTAGATGGCAATCATCTCAGTCAAGTTATATCAGAGCTGGAGATCCTCAGGACGTTGTCCCAGGGCAGGACACCTCCAGCTGCTTCATTAGTGACTTCCCGTTAACAGGGTCAGAATTGATAATGACTGCTCGATGTTCAATTCAATTTATATCTCCTCAGCAACTACACCAGCCACATGCCTGTGTGTAGCAGAACTCATTCCGGCATGGGCTGAAAAGTGGCAAGTAACACAAAAATGTCAAGTATTGACCAGTTCCAACAAGAGACAGATTCTGTTGGTATTGGTTTATTATTGTCATGTGTTCAGGACCAGTTAGTACTCCCCAACCAACAAGCGCTTGAACCAGTGGGGATAACTTCACTCAACTTAACTTTCCCCATCACTGAACTGTTCCCACAACCTATGGAATTACTTTCAAGGACTCTTCATCTCATGTTCTGGATATTTAGTGCTTATTTATTTATTGTTCATATTATTTTTGTATTTACACAGTTTTTTGCCCTTTGCACATTTTTATCCTTCCTGTTGTGTGTGATCCTTCCTTGATTCTGTTATGTTTCTTGGATTTAGTGGGAGAATGCCCACAAGAAAACAAATCTCAGCATTGGATGCGGTGACATATAGGTACTTTGAAAATAAATTTACTTTGATCTTTGAACTTCGAATATAGAGAAAAAAGCTTGTGCAGCGTACTGTTCATACAAATCAAATCATTACACTGTGCATTAAGGTACAAGAAAGTAAAACAATAACAGTGAAGAATAAAGTCTGATGGCTCTCGAGGAAGTGCAACATTGGAAGACATGCTACAAGTTCATAACAAGTTAGACTGTGAGGAGAAGAGTCTGTCTTATCATACGAGAGAACCATTTAATAGTCTTATTACAGTGAAGTAGAAGCTGTATTTAAGCCTAGTGCTTTCAGGATTTTTTATCTTCCTGCCCATGGGAGATGGCTAAAGAGAGATTGTCCATGGTGGGCGTGGTCTTTGATTACGATGGCTGCTTCAGGAAGGCAGTGAGAAGTACAGAGTCCATAGAGGGGAGGCTGATTTCCGTGACGTGTTGAGCCGTGTCTGTAAACCTGCAGTATTTTGCGATCACGTGCAAGACAGCTGCCACACAAAGTCATAGCACGTCTAGGTAGGATGCTTTCTAAAGTGCATCAATAAAAATTGGTAAGGGTTCTACCCTCTTCAGAAAGTAGTGGCTTTGGTGAGCTTTCTTGGCCATGACATCAATGTGGTTGAATGTGGACGGGGAAAGGGAGGCCTGGTGGGGGGAGAGGGGGCTGGCAGGGAATGAGGGTGTTGACAGTGAAGGTTTTTGCCTGGCCTGTTTAGGGAGCACCTGCCCTGGAGCATGATATTGCTGTATATATACATACGGGATGAGATGGGTTGCCACTTGAAGTGGTCTGTATTGGGGGATCTTTAGCAGGGAATGTACGGGGGTATATGTAAGTTCAAAAAGGACCTACCTTCCCTGCCTGGTATAGTCTATTTTGTATTAAGGTGCATTGGAGAGACCCCCGTCTGGGTTAATTTAACAAGAAATGTGTCACCCTATTTTCAATGTTCTAATTTTATAGATCCAATCAGTATATTTTAGGCATAGTAATTATGCTCAGTTTAGACTATTTAGGGAGCAGGCTTGTTTTTTAGGCCTAATGTTAAACTTAGTTTAGATCATTTGGGAAGAGGGTTATACTTAAGCCTAGTTATTAGGCTTAGTTTAGATTACTAAGGAATTTATTTCTTAGGCCAGGTTCTTAGGTTTAGCTTACACCACTTGAGGGTGTTGTTTTTTAGAGCTGATGTTAGGCTTGGTTGAGAGTATATGGGTAGGTTTGTTTTTTAAGGCCGAGTTAGCAGACTTAGTTTAGACCATTTGGGGAGTGGATTTGTATGTTCACTCCCAGGAGTTTGAAGATCTCAACACTTCTACTTTTTACTTTATACTTTATTGTCGCCAAACAATTGATACTAGAACGTACAATCATCACAGCGATATTTGATTCGGCCCTTCCCACTCCCTGGATTACAAATCGAAAGCAATCTATCACAACACTTTGATCTTCAACAGCATTGATATAGAGAAGAACATGCTGCACTGGCCCACTTCCAGCTCTTTTGCTTTGCTGACATTGAGGGAAAGGTTGTTGTTGTGACACCGTGTTACTAAGCTCTCTGTCTCTTTCTTGTACTCCGACTTGTCATTATTTGAGATATGGCCCACTACGGTGGTAACAACTGCAATTCAACTATCCTTAACATTCAAAGCTATTACCCACACCAAGTCCCATACCTGTAATGTCCTAAGGAGGGTTGGGAGTCACCACTGACAAGAAACTCAGCTGACAAGTTGGAAGCTCACCACCAGCTTCTCAACGGCTCTAATGGGTTATCCTGTGGTGAATGGCTCCCTTCCTGACACCTAATCATTTTCACCAGGAATTACAGTTCTAACAACTCTCAAGAACTTGATAGTACACAGAATATTGCAGCTCACTTCATTGATGCCCAAGCACCATCTAACCTCAATCTCTCCCACCATTGGAACACAGTGATGCTGACGTGCACCTCTACAAGGTGCACTTCAGATTCTCTGCGAAATTACTCTAACTAAACCTCCAAAATCTTTACCACCAGGAAGGCCAAGGACAGCCATCGTTTGGGAAGCCCACCACCTGTGGGTTCCATTCTAAGTCACACATCGTGCTGAATTGGAAATACATCAGTGTTACTTCAGATATCTTATGAAGCTCTGTCTGCAAAAACATAATGGAAACACTTTCACCTGCATCTGTTCAAGAAGGAAGCTCACCACCACCATATCAGTGGTAATTATGGATTGGCAATCAAGGATAACAATGAAAAATAGATAGATAAAAATGAAATGTCTTGACATATCATTGTGCTGTTGAGAGGGTCTTCCATTGCTGTCTCTTCTGATTTCTAAAATTGCATTCTTTGGACATGTATGAGGGAGATCTCATTAAAAGCTATAGGATATTGAAAGGTCTAGACAGAGTGAATGTGGAGAGGATGTTTTCTTTAGTTGGGAAGTCTGGGAGCACAGCCTCAGAACAGATGGATGTCTCTTTAGAACAAAGATTAGGAGGAATTTCTTTATCCAGAGGGTGGTGAATCTGTGGAATTCAGTGTCTCAGATGGCTGAGGAGACCAAATCTTTGGGTATATTTAAAGTGGAGGTTGATAGATTCTTCATTTGTAAGAGTGTAAAAGGTTACAGGAAGAAAGCAGGAGAATGGGGTTGGGAGAGATAATAAATCATCCACAATAGAATGGTGGAACAGGCATAATGTGCTGAGTGGCCTAACTCTGCTCCTATGTCTTATGGTATGAAATCCCAGCGCAAGGAAGAGCATATCTAGTTGCCTATGGCTGTAATATGGAGAGATCTCGTTCAGGGAAATGAAAGAATGTAAAGGAAGGAAAATCTGGATACAAAGGAAACTGAGGAGGATGATTTTAAAGAATATATTTTAACACAGAAGATTCTGCAGATGCTGGCAATCAAAGCAACAAACCCAAAACGCTTGAGAAACTCAGCAGAGAGGAATGAACAGTTGCCTTTATCAGGCTGAGACCTTTCATCAGGACTGAATAGAAAGGGGAAAGTCAGAACAACCTCTTTTAACAAACTCCGCAGCTGTTTATTTCCTTGAAATTATAAAAAATAAAAAATATAAAAAATATACAAGTCTTGTTGTTAATGGCTGCACATGTCATTAACTTCCAGACTTAACTTTCTGTAATATTTAGGATATAAAATGAATTCAAATCCAGGAATATTGAAGAGTTAGGCTGTCAGGTTGATGTTTCGGAAGGCTTCCAGTCACACATATGGTCTAAGCATTTGTGGTGATTTTCAACCCAAATCACCACATATTACCGGATTATTTACAAACCGATAATGACATGGACTTTAAATTCCAATTTATTTTCTCAACAAGTTCAATGCTAAGTGGAATTAATCAATGAAATGATTTTATATATAATTACTGAACTGATGAAGCAAGGTTTGAAGAAGTAAGCCAAAACATTGAGATAAACCAGTCTCATTGTTCTAAGGTAACATCTCTTCAAAACTGCTTCTTTATTTAAAGTTTCTGTTCTTTTTTATGTTTCTTGTTGCAATAACTAACAAACTACAAGCAATAACCAAAAAGAGATCTAGAACTTGCAGAAAAACAGAATTGTAGTTTAAATATGTGGATGGGGCAATATATTTTTCCATCTGAGATACCAGGGTTTCCTCGTCATACAAGTAGAGAAATTCCCTTGCAACGCACACAGATGCTGGAGGAACAAAGTAGGTCAGGCAGCATCTATGGAAAAGAGCAAACAGTCAACGCTTCATGCCGAGACCTTTCATCAGGACTGATGTAGGGACTTGGCCTGAAACATGGACTGTTAGCTCTTTTTCAGAGGCGCTGTCAGGCCTGCTGAGTTCCTCCAGCATTTTGTGTGTGTTGCTTGGATTTCCAGCATCTGTAGATCTTCTCTTGTTAGAGAAATTCCCTTCTGCCCTTTGTTGGAATCCTGAATAATTTGGAAAGACTGAACTGTTCAAAGAATCAATGACACTTTCCATTCGTATTCTCAAACAATGTTGAAGGATCAGATGGAGAGAAAATTGCCTCTAGTGCACAACCATCTCTATAGGGGGAACCTTGATTGAGAGGCAAGAGAGTGAATTCTATTTCACAACCTCAGAATTTAAAGTATTGATAATTCACATTTTAACATTTCTATGCTACCTCTGTTCTAAGCGTAGTAGAATTGTTAACTTCTAAACTGGGAAACCAAATTAAAAATCTTTATTGGTGGTATCATCAAGTAATCTTGAATAATGGCTGAATTAATTTATTTTTCTTCTTTAATGATCTGAGAAATTGTTCGTTGTGCTGCAAATAAGGATAATCGAAATGAGCAAGTGGATTATGTTAATTGTACCATCTCCTGGGCATCTCTGATTTCCATTGATCATTGATCCACCACAAATCATCAGCCCTGTAGGTGCTCTAGGCACAGGAATTTCCTCATTAAGCTCTGTGTGTTTAACTACTTTCTCCTTTTTTGAGAATGTCTTAAAAGCTATCTCTTTAGCCAAGGGAATCAATACAGGCATTATTCAAGATCTCCTTTGAGAAACTGAGTGCCAAAATCTATCTGAAGACAGTCCGTTTGCAGCACCTTTTGATGTTTTATGCTGCTGTTGTACAGATCTGACCAAAGAACATAGGCTGGGTCCGCTGTCTCATTATAAGACTGTAAGACCATACGATATAGGTGCAGAATTAGGTCATTTGTCCCAGTGTGTCTGCTCCACCATTTCATCATGGCTGCTTCATTTTCCCTCTCAGCCCCAATCTCCTGCCTTTTCTCTTCATGCCCTGACCAATCAAGAATCTATCAATCTCTGCCTTAAATATACATAAAGTCTTGGTCTCCACAGTTGCCTCTGGCAAAGAATTCCACAGATTCACCACCCTCTGTCTAAAGAAATTCCTTCTCATCTCAGTACAAAAAGGATACTTTATTTTGAGGCTGTGTCCTCTGGTCTTAGACCCTATCACCATAGGATATATTCTCTCCACATCTAGTCTATGGAGGCCTTTCACCATTCGATAGGTTTCATTGAGGCCACTCCTCATTCTTCTGTATTCCAGTGAATACAGGCCCAGAGCCATCAAATGCTCTTCATATGACAGGCCATTCAATCTTTGAATCATTTTTGTGAACCTTCTTTAAATCCTCTCCAGTTTCAGCACATACTTTCTAAAATAAGGGGCCCAGAACTGCTCACAGTACTCCAGGTGAGGCCTCACCAGTTCTTTATACGGACTCAACATTAAATCTTTGCTTTCATATTCCAGCCCTCTTGAAATGAATGCTAACATTGCATTTTCCTTCCTCACCACAGACTCGCGCTACAAATTAACCTTTAGAGAATCCTGCAGAAGGACTCCTAAGTCCCTTTGTACCTCAGGTTTTTGAATTTTCTCTCCATTTAAAAGATAGTGAACCCTTTTATTTATTCTACCATGGTGGATGACCATACACTTCCCAACACTGTATTCCATCTGCCACTTCTTTGCCCATTCTCCTAATCTGTCTAAGTATTTTGTAGCATTTCTTTTTCCTCAAAACTAACTGCCCCTCCACCTATCTTCATATAGTCTGCAAACTCTGCAACAAAGCCATCAATTCTGTTATCCAAGTCATTGACATATAATGTGAAAAGAATTAGTCCCAACACAGACCCCTGTGGAAAACCACTAGTCACCGGGGGGCAACCAAGAAAAGCTCCGTTTATTCTCACTTTTTGCCTCCTGCCAATCAGCCACTGCTTTATCCATGCTAGTATCTTTTCTATAATACTATTGGGCTCGTAACTTGTTATGTGCTGCTAATCAGTCACAGTCTGGTAGTTATGTTCAGGAGAAATTGGTTTCAAACATGAATGATGAGCCAC
This sequence comes from Mobula hypostoma, assembly GCF_963921235.1. Taxonomy (NCBI): domain Eukaryota; kingdom Metazoa; phylum Chordata; class Chondrichthyes; order Myliobatiformes; family Myliobatidae; genus Mobula; species Mobula hypostoma. The sequence continues at coordinate 22,937,423 of NC_086115.1, forward strand.
TGTCATTAGTTGGAAAAATGTAATGCAGTGCCTGCATGGATTTCGACTTGTAATTTTCCAATAACATAAAATCATGAAGAAAAAGGAGGATGAGCCAGGAAAGGATTGATGAATGGCCAAAGAGTAGTGTGAAAGAACATATTGATGGATTTGAGCAGTATTTTCAGAATCAGAATCAGGTTTAATATCATCGGCATATGTCATGAAATTTGTTGACTTTTGTGGCAGTAGTACAATGCAATACATAATAATTGGAAAAAATCTGTGAATTACAGTAAGTATATATATAAAGTTAAATTAACTTAAATAAGTAGTACAAAATAGAAATAAAAAGGTAGTGTGGTAGTGTTCATGTGTTCAATATCAATTCAGAAATCAGATGGCAGAGGGGAAGAAGCTGTCCCTAAATTTCTGAGACTATGCCTTCAGGCTTCTGTACCTCCTTCCTGATGGTAGCATTGAGAACAAGGCATGACCTGGGTGATGGGGGCCCTTGTTGATGAACACCACTTTTTTGAGGCATCACTCCTTGAAGATGTCCTCGATACTATGGAAGCTAGTGCCCATGATGGAGCTGGCTCAGTCTACAGCTCTCTGCAGCTTACTTCACTCCTGTGCTGTAGCCCCCCCTCCACCCCCACCCCCATACCAGACGATAAGGTAGGCTTTAGAATGTTCTCCATGGTACATCTTTAGAAATTTGCGAGTGCTTTTGCCAAATCTCCTCAAGCTCTTAGTAAAATATAGCCACTGTCATGTCTTCTTTGTAGCTGCCAAGAGTAAAAAGTCTTTGTAAAACCAAGAATGAAAGGATGAATGGAGAAATATTAATGAGAAGATTACTCAACTACTGGACATTATTAATGAGGCAAGAAGTTCCTCAAAAAAAGGGAAAATAGGAGTGTGAGGAGAGCCTGGGTAATGGTAGATCACTGGAGAAGGAGTCAGACTGAGACAAGGATATGGAGGGAAATATGAATGCTGCTGGTTGAGGGGATAGGGGGAGGGGAGAGAGAGAGATGGGCCAGATCCTTCATATTCAGTGATAACTTGCTCATTTCTGAATCAGAAGGTCATGGGCTCAAGTCTCATACCATAGATTGAGGATATAATCTGAACCAATTCTCATTGCTGAACTTGATGGAGCTTCACGTGGTTGGAATGCTGTTTTTCAGGTAAAAGTTTTAAGCTGAAATACTATCAACCCTCTAAGGTCCCATAGCACCAGCTGAAGAGGAGCGGGAGAAGTTCTCCTGGATGCACAGGCTCAATCCACTTTCCCAGTGCAGATCGTCTGATCACTGCAATCACTGCTGTATTGCGTAGAAGTGTGACTTTAAGAATTCAATGTACCACTTGGTATGATTCTTGATACACTTGTAGCATTTGTGAGCTAATGCCTTGAGTAAACCATGTTATGCTAATAGCTCTACCTGTCTATTTGCTTTGCAAATACCGGCATAAAGGAACGTGCAGACAGTACAACTGCCTCATAAGGGACCTTCCAGACTGCATTTTTGTTTAATCTATTTTCTGATTTACATCAATGGCTGCACTCAAACTATTCCATGCTCAGGAACACAGACAGAAGAGCTTCTGCAAATGCTGGAAATCTTGAGCAACACACGCAAAAAACTGGAAGAACTCAGCAATCAGGCAGTATCTATGAAGGGGACAGTTGACAATTCGGGCCAGAATCAGAACTGGATGAAGGGTCTTAACCGAAATACCGACTCTATTTATTCCCTTCCATGGATATTACATAACCTGCTGAGTTCCTCTAGAATTTTATGTCCATGCTCAAGATCCACTTTGTTTTTTCCTTGAGTACTTTTCTTTTTCTTCCCTTCTTCTTTGAATTTGTTTATATTTTTCTTTTATTCTATCTTAATTTTCTTTCATCACCATCGTTCCTTTTCATTATTTAAAAAAATATTTCTTGTTTACTTTGCAATGTGAATTACAGGAAGGATTTGTATCCTCCGTGCTGTGTTTGAACCTGATTGCATGGGCTTGGATTTTTCACATCTGTTGTACCTGCTGATTGATGTTAGGGTCAGAATGAAACCTTTCAGCCTTTGAAATGAAGTGGTGCTCAGAGATGAGATGGATGTACACACAGTTCATTGGCAATCGCAGAGTATGTGGAAACATATGCAAGGTTCTCACATCTGTTGTTTACAGATCTGACAGGAATTGGATGCATTGGGACCACTAATCTTTCTGCACACATACACACAAAATATTCTCACAGATAGTTTTGCTGACGTTGTTGGAATATCTGACTTTACAATGTAATAGAAAGAGTGTGAAAACATTAAACTGGTATAGATTGCAAGCTCATTTCACCGATTTAGATACTATCAGCCTTCAGTCAGTACTAACTAAGCTGTCAAATACTTGGGCACAAAACAGTAACTATCACTAGCTCACTCAAGCTTGTATTCTCAAAGTGTCTCTTTTAAAGGAAAAGGTTGTATAATGGCAGGTAAAGATGTTCAGGAAATGATTGTCAGACCACATTTGGTGTATCGTGAGCAGTTTTGGGCCCCTTACCTAAGAAAGGATGTGCTGGCATGGGAGAGGGATCCTTAACTCTACCCACAAGGATTCTACATCTTCTGATCCTATGTCACCACTTTCTGAAGATTTAATTTCCTTTTTTACCGGCAGAGCATTCTTCCTCCTCTTCCTACCTGCCTGTCCTTTTGATTGATAGGAAGTTTCCTTACAACTTTTTGACCTTACATGTGGCAGTTCCTGTGTTTAGGAAGCAAGATTAGCAAAACATGGGACCACCATCACGGTTCAGTGAATATCCATCAGATCTACATCTTGCTAAGCAAAGATTCCTAAAGCAGCTTCTTCCTTCAGGCATTACCTTCGAGATCAATACTCCTCTTGGGAACAGACTATCACACTTCCATCTGGTCTAGTAGGTTACCAATGTTAGAAAGGCTTTCTTTGATCCGATGCCCAAAAGACTCAATAAATACTTCCCAATATAAGGGTTCCTCTGTGACTTTCTCCTTAGAGAGTTCACTTCCTCAGATTCAGCTGCACATACTTCCCCAATCTCACTATTATAGCTTTCTATAAAATGCGACAATGACACATCAACGTCCATATTATGAGTCCACATCAGTCCATCTTTAAAACCTTCTTCCTTCCTTAAAGCAAGTTTGAATCTCTGCCTTTGTCACTATCAGGCCAACTGGCAATGTTTCTCAATAAGCTGACGATAGATCATTTCTTTCACAGGAATGTTCACATTGCTTTTGACTTTACTCAGGTTTTCTGAAAATTAGTCTTATAAACAAGTTAATGGTAGTGTATTGTCTTTTGCCTAAGGATTAGTAATCTCGCATTTTGGTCATAGAAAATTATATCCATCAGTTACAAGAATTCACAGTATAATAATATACATAAAAAGTAAAACATTTACAAAAGTAAGAAAGTGTACAGTTCTCCTTTTGGGCATTTTATCTACACCTTTAATTGTAAGCTCCCAGAAAAAAGATGTCACAACTTAGGGGTTGATTATGTCCCTCCCGTGGGAATGATCACTTACTGGTATGCTGTAACTTAACTTTCTGATACCAACCATACCATCTGCATAATTTGTTTTTCCCATTTTTATGATTCTGGGCTCTGTGCATAATCGTTCAAATCTTCCCCCTTTTTCTTTGTTCAGGATTAGATCTCACCGAGAAGATTTGACGCATTTTCCCAACTTCTGTGCTTTCCCTGAAACTTTTAACTGAGCAAGGTTACTCAGTCTGTTCTGTCAAACCATGGGTTTTTGTTAACCAAATATATTCACGTTATTTTTGTAACATTGAATATAACATGAATAGTAGTATTAATAGGTTTAGTGGTCCCACCTGTTGCATCGTAGGACTACATGACCACATTCACAATATATACTTACACCCAAATAGTAAGAACAGCACATTCAAATAGTTCTACCTTATAACAATATAATGCTTTGTAGACCTTGGAGGCCCTAGGATAACATTGCTGTTTCTAAAGAAATCGCAACAGAATAGACAAAAAGTTAATCGGAATTTAGCAGTCCTGAAAAGTAGCTATTTTTCTCCTCTTTCAAGTCTTCTATCATCGTATAACATAATACAATACATAAAAGCTAGTAAGATAGATGGTTTTAAAGTCAAAGGAGTAAACCATGATAGTTTGAGACCATCATTAGCAGTAAACAACACCCTCATGAAGTATATTACGTAAAATTTTAAGAACTATGTATATAAAATGTTACCTGTGTTAAAAATTAAATATGTAACATTAAAATAGGTAACTAAAAGATAATGTTCGTCGACTCATCCTTCTATTGGATTGTGTTATTAGACCAATTATTTGCGACAGACGCATCGCAACCCCTCCCTAACCAAGATGAGGCAAGAAACATACGTGGCCATGTGCAACATTAGTGATCAAGACCAGGAAAAGGTGAGGAGCAGGGAAGGGATAACAGGACCAGGGCAGTCCCTGCTTTTCACTCTTCCTGGGTTGAGGATGAACCAGGTTGACAGGAAGAGAGGTGAGTACAAGAAAATGGTGTATGAGGGGCAGTTTTATGAGAAATAATCCATAGTAGTGCAGATCAGGTATTAGAGTTAGCAAAGACTTTGGAGTGGGGCTGTTACTGAAAAAGCAGAAGCAACCCAACTTCCATCCTTGCAGGCTTTGACATTTCAACAAAAAGAGCACTACAGAAACAATAATTTCAATGGCAAGGAGAACAAAAAAATCGATAAACCAATTGAAAGTAGTACCAATCCACCCGGAAACTGTATTCGCTGCTGTGGAAACTAAAATTTGCAACAGCTAGAAAGGTCTTAGTTATAGCTTCAGCTGGAGTGTTAAGCCATTCAGGGGCTTAGATTGAGTCTGTCTGCAAGAAAGCTTGTGAAAGCATGTGCCTCGCTCATTTGATCATATCGGTTCAGTGACTCGTAATGTATAAAGAAATATCCTTTTAATTTGACTGTGTTTCTTCAAGCCATAGTTGACAAATATCAAGTCCTTCCAGTATATTCTTTGTTGCATCCATCATAAATCATTCTTTAAAACTGGGCTTGTGTTTCTGTCTTGCATTGTGCAACATGGATTAAATAATCAAATTACTTCAAGTCATTTCCTCTATTAACCATAAAAAGTGATTGATCCTTCAATAGCAATAGGTCTGAGCAACTTGCAATATCAGAAATTTCTACCCTCCGAGTGAACTGCTTTACACCCTGGCAGTCGAAGTCTATCTGAAATATAATTGAATTCATAAGGACTCCAATAATTCTGAACTACTTTTCATTGTAAAGTATTATTCACACCACAACATGAAATATTCACAACAGTTTGATTAAGGGCAAATAGGAAATCTGAGTAGATACAATAGTCTATGAGGCTAAATTCACTAAAAACATATTTGAATTATCAATTTCATCTGGACAGGGAGGAAAATATTTTCACTTTATCTTAGCTTCAGCTTCAATACATCTTTCTTTCTTGTCTTCCCATGCAAAAACCTGGTTCAAAGCCTTCGCTGTGTTAGAGTTACAAAATACATGTGGACTAAGATGTTAACTGTCCTGTGCTGTCACCAGTGGGATCATCAGTTGATCTGCCACCTGTCTTCAGGAGTTTCGGCCCGCTTATGATCAAGACTCCCTCGAGGTGGTGGGCCAGCAGTGCTAAAGCCCCACCTCCCACTGGTGAGCCTAAAAACTTGGCATCTGCCTCTATCAGAGTTGTTTGTCACTTCCATCCAACAGATAGTCTGCTCTTCAGGTGACTATGCAACTACTGAAGGGTTTGCAAGATACATATACACTGTCTGCCTATCTGCCCCTCTGGACATACTTGGTCCACACCCATGCTGATCCTTTCTCTGCTGCCTCAGCTACAGCCCTGCTGGTTGACTTGATCTCTCTTCTAGTGAAGCCAAGGTCACGCAGCCACTTCTGGAGAGTGAACGCAATAAACCCACGGCAGCCTACTTCAAATGGATAGCATGAGACCTTCCACCCTCTGTCTCTGCACTCTGATCTTAACTCTGCATACTTGGTTAACTTGCGCTCATGGGCTTCATCGATGTCGTCTTCCCAGGGGACTGTGAGTTCACCAATTACCACTTCTCTACTGGTGTCAGACCATACGATTATATCTGGACGCAATGTTGTGAAAGCTATTTGCTCTGGGAAACTGCCTTTCCCATCCAGGTCAGCCTTGACACACCAATCATTGGCTGAAGAAAGTATGCTTGATCGTGAGCCTGTGCTGTACACCCTTGACTTGGAGCCTTCTTTCACAAATGATATGCGATGTTCTGTGCAGCATGGGGCACGAGGTAAGTTGTGCTGTAGTACTCTCTGCTCAACCGCTTCTGTTACAACTTTGAGAACGTTGTTATGTCTCCAAGTGTACATGCCGCTGGAAAGATTGACTCTGCATGCACTCGAGATATGTTGAAGTGTTCCCCTCTCGCCACAAGCAGCACACCTGTCTGTCTTATCTTCATACCAGGTGCTGAGGTTGGCAGGTGTTGGGAGCAGATTGTACGCTGCTCTGCATAGAAAAGAAATGCGGAGCGGTTCCATCTGCCGCAGAACATTCTAAGATAGGTGTCGTTGTTCAATACTTTCCCACCGGGTCCAAGCCCCTTGCTTGACCATGCCAGATGTTTTAATTAACCTCTTCTCCTCTTCTACCTCTCGTATTTCTTGTGTTACAAGCTCACGGCACTCCTTATCTGTAGAAGATGACCACCACTTGTGGGTTGTCCATCCAAGTCCCTGGCGGCCTAGCTGGATAGCCCCAACTGTCTCCTTGTGCTTCAATCTGGACTCTGCCTCATCAACTGCTACACGGGCTGACCACTTCCTGCCTGATCTCACATCCGGCTGGGTGTTCTTGATGACAGGGTCTTTTGAGTCTCGAAGCATCAAGAATGATCTTACCTTGGCTACCTTGACCTCCTCAATAAGGGATTGCACTGGGATGGTAAGCTTTGTCTGGCTACTGTGGATTGCAACATTGGTGAGGCTGCTCGGTACTCCAAGCCACTTCTTCACATACTTGTTGATCTTCCGTTCCATTGCCTCAACGTGGGACATTGCCACTTCATAGACAGTTAGCGGCCACATTATCCATGGCATCAGTCCATACTGCAAGCACCACAACTTCAACTTGCCAGGCAAGCCACACTTGTCAACAGACATCAGACCTCTGCTGATCTGTTCTCCTGTCTCTTGAACCCTCTTGGTGTCTCTCATCTCCTCTGTGTACCATTGCCCGATGCTCTTAACTGGTTGGTCCTGAATGGATGGAATCTCCTCTCCACAAAGGGTGAAATGAAAGTCAACCAGCTTTCCTCTCCTAAGAACAAGGCTCCTTAACTTCTTGGTCTTGAACTTCATTCTTCCCCAATCCATTAGCTCCTCGAGTCTAGATAGTACATTTTCCACTGCCTGGGACCCAAAAGGGTAAGATCATTCATGAACGCTCGTATTGGTGGTAACTCCTCTCCGCCATCAAGTGCGACACCTGGTCCCACTGATTCTGCAGCCCTCACAGTGACCTCCATGGCTAACACAAAAAGGATGGGTGAAATTGCACATCCCATTGGGATTCCAACATCCAAACTCTGCCACCTAGTTGTAAACTGCTGAGTGGAAAACCTCATCTGGAAACCATTGTAGTACTGCATAACGAAGTTCCTCACCTTAGCAGGAATCCATAGGAATTCCATCACAAACTCAATCAGGACATGGGGAAGAGAACCATATGCATTTCCCAGATCAAGCCAAACTACAGCCAGATTTCTTCTCAACCTTTTCAACTCCTGGATGGTATGCCATATCATACTAGAATGTTCAAGGCATCCGAGGAAGCCTGGTATTCCTGCCTTCTGCACTGATGTATTTACTAATCCATTTTCAATCACAAATGAAGATATTCTTTCCGCCAGAATTCCAAACATAATCTTCCCCTCTACATTCAGGAGTGAAATTGGTCGGAACTGATTCAATGTAGAAGAATTCTCTTCCTTCGGGATGTATACTCCTTCAGCCTCACTCCATGACAACAGAACAACACCTTGTCTCCACACCACCTTTAACAATCTCCACAAGTATTTCCTCAGCTGTTCACACTTCTTGAACACCTTATATGGCACTTCATTCGGTCCTGGCACTGAGCCTGACCTTGCCTTTCTGATGAACCGTTCGACTTCTGCCAGTCTGGATTCTGACAGACTGAACTTCACTCCTGGCTTGGTAGGCTTCACAAGCCCTGAAATGTCAAGCAAAGGAGCCTCCTGCTGTTCGTTAGAGTAAGTGCTTCCCAGGTGATCCTCAAGTTCTTGTTGAGAGATGTTAAGCTGCCCGCTCTTACTTTGTTCAAACAGTTTCTTTGTGAACTCGTGAGGGTTCTCAAAGAATGATTTTCTTGCCTTCGCTCTCTTCTTTCTCTTTTTACGTTGTGACTCTGCACGATGGAGTGATGCTAACTTTATTCGAAAATGCTCTCAGAGATCAGCAAGCCCTGGCTTGTCACCCTCACTTGCTACCTTCCACCTCTGTCTCAACAATCTAAGCTCTCTCCTCAACCTACTAATCTCCTTCTGGCACCTGCTTGGTTGCTGTGTAGGCTTTGTTTCCTTCAGCTCAACCAAACCAAACATGTACTTTCCAACATCGTAAATCATATCGCTCATCACTTCCAACTTTCTCTTTGATGTTCCCCTGAGAGTGTTCTCCAACATCATACCGATATCCTCATCAAATACACGCCAAGCCTTCTCATCTGCCGTTGCTGGCCAATTGACCTTCCTCTTCTTCTCTACCTCCTCACCACCGCCATCATGCAAAGAATCTACCTGGGTACTGTGGTCTGAAACCTGACCTGGGTAATCCCTCGTCTGACCTGGAGTATGATGACGCTCTCCAGAGCGAATCGCTGTGGCTTGTGAATCAGTGGTTGAAAAAACCACATCATCTGTGCTTGGTGAAGAAATCTCATCTTCATCTACTGGGATGGAATAGCACTTCAACTTTGCTTGGTGGACTCGTAAACCTTTAATGCAGGAAAAGGCTCTCCCACACCAACACACTGGACACTCAGAGCCTCTTATCCTAGCTCTTGGTCGTAGTCATTCCCTGTAATTAACTGTTTAGAGCATAATCCAGAAATGCAAAAAATTGTCCTGTTAACTTGACATTTAACAATGGAGTGGAATAGTGGCTATAATCGAAGAAATAGAAACATCTAACACCTTCTTAGTCAGTATGTTCATATACTTGTTGGTCACAAAGGGAAAGTGCTATAAAGTATCTGTCTGATGGAGAAGTCTCATTTAAAAATATGGTCTTCCACAGTGCTCTGGTCCAGTAGTTTCAATGTTATGTTTCCATCAATATCGATTTTGTGAGGGTGTTTTTAATAATCTTAGCAAGTGAATCTTTGTCTTTCATGACATAGAGTGGTCAGAGTAAATGTTTAAATGGACAGAAAAAAATCACTTTGCAAGACGCATGGACTGAGGTTTCCATTATATTATTTGACATATTACCAAGAAGTAAGGGCAATTCATTGATATTTAGGTTAGAATCCTCCTTGTTCACATATCCCCTTAATCTAATATTCATTGGGTCATTAAGTTTTAGTAGTGCCCAACCCAGATGAGTTAATTTCCACAGGAAATGTGACTATGTCTGTGAAAAAGCAACTGGTAAGTAAGGTAGCACTGAGCAATATTATTATAAACACAAATATTATAAGTAAAATATAGCAAACGCAACATCTCTCCATGGAGTTTAAGTCTGTCTTTCTCTGAAAATAACAATGCATTCTGGAGGTGTTCTTCCTGGACAATATATCCATGAGACCATCCTCAAGTGAACAGGAACTTTTTTATTGCTTTTTAGATCTAAACATGAGTTTTATCTTCTCAATCCATCTCACTCCCCTGCCACCCCTCCAGCCGTGGGGGGGGGGGGTAGGGATTTTGTGGTGGACTCATGTACTGGTCTAATATAAGGGCTTTACTCAAGGTGGGGGGGCAGAAGTGGGGGGGGGGATAAATCTTGCTGGAGCAGGTTTGATGACGATTTTACTTACGATCGTATTTCCCCTGCTGGTCTCTATTACCAGAATCTTATCATTGATAACCTTCATAAAGAGACAAGAAGGTTTCCATTTAAGACAGAAACTAGGACCAGAATTATTTCGGTGGAATTCCGTTCCTTGGACCCAGTCGCCTTTTTGTGGTCTGCAGACTATCTTGTCAAGTTCTTTTGCTTTCTCTTGAATTTCAACAAAGTCTCTCAGTTCCTGGAGGAGAGATGTACCAGCTGTAGAAGATGGTTGGCCTTTGCCTCTAAGGCATTTATTTGACTTTGTTGGGTCTACGCTTTAAAAGATTTGTTTGTAACTATTTTCTAGTTAAAGTTAAGGTTGATAATTATGTTACAGTATAACAAAGGTAAATTCATTGTCTATGGTATATCGCGGCATGTGATGACGTCACCTCTGGTTTCGCCGCATCTTATGTGTAACCTCTGGTTCGGGAAGGTGTGAAGGTGGGTGCCATGCATTCAGCATGATCGTGAAGAGCTCCGTGTCTACCCACCAAGAAACAGTATAGAAGCAACGCCGTAAGTTCCTATGAAAGTATTTGAAGTAAAAATATTAACACTGTTTCTGTTAAGGAAACTATGGTTTGGGTGGAGCGCCTGTCGGCTTTTCAATTCTAAACGCAGGGTGGGCGCGGGCCCAGCAGAGGTTTGATGGGACCCTCCTCGCTCCCTACTCAGAGCGGCTGGAGACACTCGCTAAAAAAGAGAGTGCGTGTGGTCTCCAGAATGAAACAGACGCTGTATATGTTTATATTTTTTTAATCAACAGTTTTCACCATACGATGTTAATGTGGAAGAGTGCACAGTAAATGGTAAACCTTACTACGACTCTGTCTTCATTGACTCCGGTTTAACTTGGTGTTTCGTCAAAGTTTCAACACACTGCAGGAAAACGCAACAATGGGTGTACTTAAGTAGACATTGTACATTAAGAAATAAGGAGTAACATTCTTGTGTACTCATATTTGTGCACTTGCAATTGGCACTTTGTTTACGGACATCTGCACTTTAGATGCCTACTTTCCCTCGAGAATTGACCAATTTTACCAGGCCCCCTTAATCTCTTGATTCCTACATTCCATCATGCCACCCGATTGCTGTTTTCTACTTGAATGCCTGTTTGTTCACCCATGGCTTGAAAGCCTTCACCACTAAATGAAGACTCTGTGTCAGCCCGTTGTCAGGAAAGGGTGCCAGCATATGGGAATATGGACGTTTGATGTGCTGTGGCAGCTGCTGTTTCACTACAAGAAGTCATGGATTCTAACCACATATATTTGGTACAAAAATCAATTATCACAAGTATACACATTAGGTTTCCAATAAGGTAGGTTTCCTTTGAAAGCTAGAAATGGGCCTATATAATCAATATGCCACACCTGGAATGGTGCATTTGGTTTTGTTAGTCTTATAGGAGGTGGTTTGTGACTGCTTCCTATTATAGGCCAGACATTCTTTACTGTTTGCAATGAATTGCTTACAATCACTCAACATGTAGGGCATCGTTATAACATGGCTAATTTCGCATGAGTGGCTTGTCCACCACCATGATTGCATCCGAATCCTTGATGGGCTTCTCGCATCAAGTTTCCTGCTTGCGGGCAGGAGGCATTTGCCTCTTATCTTTTTTAGGTTGGCATTTCCAAACCTTACCTTCACAATGAGTTTCATATTTGTACCGTGTTGGAAATCCTTTGGAATTAGATTTAGTAGTATCCAGGAAAATTCATAAAACATCAGCCCAGTTGTTTTTTGTTAGTTACTTAGTACCAAAACCCTGTCCTCCCTGCCCATGGTCAGGTCCATCCCAACAGCTTGTTTTACTTGTTTATTGCCATAGCTGAGTAAGAGGCCTGCAGTATGTCCCGGGATGTGTAACACTGTATTAATGATCCAGACTTATTCTTCCACTTGGGCAAATATTTACTTCTGTAGTTGACCAGATGGGAAAATCTTCCTGCTGCGTTCCTAACATAATTAGAGTCAGTACATATCAAGACTTGTTCAGTTCTATTTATTTGTTTTAGACATAATTCTAGTGCTTTAGCCTCTGCAAACTGAGCTCTGTGATTCCCTAAAGAATGTCTTTGCAACTCATGTGGTTCAAATTCAGTTTCCAATAAAAAAAATTCCCTTTTATAAGCAGAAGTAGGGATTATAATTGAGTGGATCCATCTTTCTAGGTTTTCATTACTGATCCATCACAGTACCATATTTGAGAATAGTGCTCTAGGAAGTCGTGCTGTATTAGGTCTCTGTTAACTTGCTGGTAATTTGCTATTATTTTTCAAAGCCTCAAACCCTGTTTGTATAGTAATTGGTTTGTCCCCTTGCAGTGGTCATACTGCAAATAGTGTACACTTCAATTTCTCCAATGGCTCATAATCTTCTGGGGTAGAAGTTAAAGGCTTCGTATTTTTCAGTGCACATCTGTGGTATTATGGTTTTAACAACTGAGGTATGAAACCACTGGCATTATTCAATTGGCCTAAGTTTGATAGTAAGGCTTTTACTGTCTTTGATACCCGACTTGAGTGACACCACGTCCCTGATTGAAATGTCATATCTAAGAAATATACTTTTGTATGACCGAGTGGAGATTACATAGCCTCTGTCTGTCACTTTCAAGAAGTGGGTGTGACCAAAAGTCATGGGCCAGATCTCTACAAGATTTCTACATCTTTGCAAGTCAATCCTTGCAACGTTTGTGGTAATGACTGTTGCAGTATCAAAATGGCAGGTTAAATTTTGCCAAAAATACCAGCTTGGCATATAGAAAGGCCTGGTTCGTTTTTGTCAGTGTTACATGCTCAAGGAGATCTGTTTTTTTTTTGTGAGAATGATGTAATGGTCTTTTGGAGGTCACCTGATGTGATTTTCCCGCCGATGTGAGGTCACATGATGACATGTGCCCCGTGACTATATAAGGGTCGACTCAGGTGACGCAGTGGGATTTTTGAGTTTGAAGATTTCCAGGTAGAACATGTTGTGCCTCCGTTTCTGTTGTGTGTTTGTTTTTGTGACAGTTTCATTTTTAAAACGATTGTGTGTTCTGTTGAAAGATTCCATATTATTGGACTGGAAATTTGTGGCTGGATGTGCCAATTTACTCAATTCCAGCAGTTGAAGGGAGAGTGAAGAATTCATTGAAGTGAAGGATCGAAAGAAGTCGGCATCGTTTGGCAGTTTAATAAAGAATCGACCTTATTGAGTCTTCGTTGGAGGAGAACCTGCATCGAGATAACTCTTGCAAAAGGGCAATGCGTGAATCCTGTGGACAGAACCAGCAGTAAAGTTGCGTCTGTGAAGAAATCCTTCTCCAGAGAAGTCTCTCCCAATTGAATGCGTAAAACTGTTGGACTTTCGAAGTTATCACTTTAAGAACTATATCTGACTGTATCGTTTTAAGAACTGTTTTCGCATTTAATGCTTTAAGAACCAGAGCTGAGTGGAGTTGGTGAATGGCTGCATATCTGTTAACTTCCGGTTAAAGTTTTCCTTTGTTTTTTTTTCCCTCGTCGTTTATACGTGTTTAATAAATGTTTGATTGTTTTTGATCTAACCTGTCTCGAGTAATATTCATTGTTGCCGGTTATGTAACATCAGATGGAAAATTTTGATTAGAGTTATTGCTGAAATTCTCCTGTGCTGTTTTTATGACAGTAACATTAGCATTCCCTTCTTTACACTTTGTTTTCCCTGAGCTGCAGGGGAGGGAGTGGACATTTGGGCTGGGCCCTCTCCCTTTGTATATTTAGAGGGTGAAGGATGAGGAGGGCCTTGTGGTATGTGCTCAATTTCATACTCTTTCTGTTATCTTGGTGTAGCCTCTGAATGCTCCTTCTATCCTGAAAGGAGTATCTTGGTCCAAGGCTATCTTCCACAGAGAAAGGGTGTGGAGCTAAAGCTCTAGGCCTAGACATAGTGTCCAGCCATCTAGGTAGAGGCTAAATATCTCTTCCCAAGGTAGGTGATCTGTAGGGAACTTCCTGTTTTGCTTGTTGATTGAGTCTTCCCTGCTGAGCGGCTGGGGTAGGAGAATGCTGTGATGCGATTGACTCGAGGAATAAGGTTGATCGATGACTTTATTATTGACTTTATGTGTCCTCTGGAGGGAAAAGGGGGGGGACCCTGTGGTGGCACCTCATTGCCCCTGTGTGGGTCCCTTTGACAGCATGAAATTGTTCATGTGTTGTTGATTAAGGTCTATTCCACAAAAGGTGTGGAGGCTTTCACTAGGACAAAGTCGAGGCATCATCAGACTAGGTCGCTGTCTGCCCTTCCCATTCATTCCCTGATCTTATAAGCTATGTAAGCCCTGGCTATTGAGTAATTTACTCAATATAGTTCTAAGTCCTCCAGGTATATTTACACCAATTATTTGTTTTTAATCCTTTTAAAGAGGTGGGGGGGGGGGGAAGGAGGGTGAGCAGCCAGAGGTCTTGGTACATATTGGCACCAGTGACACAGGTAGGAAAAGGGACAAAGTCCTGAAGAGAGAATATAGGGAGTTAGGTCGAAAGCTAAAAAAGTGGGACTTGCAGGTAGCAATTTCAGGATTGCTGCCTGTGCCATGTGCCAGTGATGGTAAGAAAAGGATGATCTGGCAGACAAAAATGTGTTGTACGAATTGGTGTAGGAGCAGGATTTCTGATTTCTGGATGACTGTGATCTCTTCTGGGGAAGGTATGGCCTGTACAAAAAGGATGGGTTACACCTGAACCCAAAGGGGGCCAATATCCTTATGGGCATGTTTGCTGAAGCTGTTGGGGAGGGTTTAAAATAATTAGACAGAGGAGTGGAAATGGGATGGTAGGGCAGATATTGTGTGTAGTGAGACTGTGAGGAGGGAGAAGCAGATCATTTAGATGATTTAGATAGTGGACTTAATGTCTTTGTGGCAAAGTTTGCAGATGATATGAAGATAGGTGAAGGGGTAGGTAGTGCTGAGGAAGTAATGCGTTGCAGCAGGACTTTGACAAATCAGAAGAATGGGCAAAAAAGTAGCAAATGGAATACAGTGCTGGGCAATGTATGACAATGCATTTTGGTAAAAGGAACAGTAGTGCAGACTATTATCTAAATAGGGAGAAAATTCAAACATCAGAGGTGCAAAGAACTTAGGAGTCCTCGTGCCAGACTACCAGAAGGTTAATTCACAGGTTGAGTCTGTGCTAAAGAAGGCAAGTATGATGTTGGCATTTATTTCAAGTGGAATAGAATATAAAAGCAAGGAGATAATATTGAAGCTTTATGAAAACCCTAAATGACTATTTCCTTGAAGCTAACTTCCTTGATTATATAGAACTCCCAACATTAAAAGACCAGTTATTTGATATGCTGAATAATATTGTCTGTCTGGTCTGCAAACATCCTCGAACTAAGCAACTTAGTCAGCTTATCTACTTGAAACAAACAAAATTAATTAGCCCATTGTCTTATACTGTTTCTTTGACCAGCAATCATGCAAGTACAGTTAGCGGCATCTTAATTCTCACAGAGTCTGCCTATATATGGAGCTCGTTTGCAAAGTTGTGCTTTTAGTTTAATTCTGATTACTGCTTGCCATTTACATTTTAAGAACTGAAGACTCCCATTTACAACCAGAAGAGTAACAAAGCAATATATTGGAAGTTTACTTACAACTGTTTGATCTTACAAGTGGCAGCTGCTGTGTTTAGAAAGTGAGATTAAAAAATGTGAGGTCACTGTCCCAGGAGAGTGAATACATCACTCATTTATCAGATGACTTGGTGGCCAATTTATTATTTACCACAGCAGCAAGTCCCTTAAGTCTATAGATCAGTGCTGTAATCCTTTCCACTGTCTTCTGATGTCTTGTCTTAACTTTAGCCAGAATAATATCAGTAAATGGAGACAGAAGTTCCCTCTATTGGTGAAGGGACTTACTCTACCCTACAAATATTATAAACCCAAAGTGCCATCTCACCCACAGAGAGTGCAAACTAAATCGACTATTTTCAAAAGAAAACAAATGTTTCATGCTGTTACGCCTCCTGAGACTTCACAGTTGAAACACAGCATGTGTCAGTAATATCACTGTGATATTTTCTGCCATATAGCTTTGGTGGGTGGCACTGGTAGAATATATTGGTCAATCTAAGATTCTCTCAAATGTCTCTATTTAGCACAAACTTCCTTTGTATGATGCTCTTTTACAACACAAAATCAAGATGTTTGCTTTTTTTTTAGGCTGGATATAATGAACGGAGTGATGCAGTGAACCTGGCCATTGAAAACATGTGCAAGAAGATGAGACAACTTCGTAGACAGGTAAGGCTCACGCACACAACTGCAGTGTGACTCTTAGTGTATAGTTCTTCTCAACAAGTGCAAACAGAATCACAGTTATGTATGAAATTAATCATATATACATTGTGAGAAGCTTCAGCTACCAATTCCAGTGATTGTGCTGGAGAGAAAGCAGTACAGATTTTCCAGGATGTTGATGAATTGGAGAATTTTAGTTACACACAGAAATTGGATAGATAGGCCTTGTTTTGCCTGTGAAGGAAGCTGAGGGGGTGATATGATAAAATAAGGCTATGAGAGACATGGGTCGGTAAGATTATCAAACTTTTTTTTCCTATGGAACGGATAGCAAAAAGAGAGCGTATGTATATGTTGAGAGGAAGGAGTTTTAAGCAGAGGCTTGAGATTTAGCATTCTCTGCCAGAGGAGCTAGTGGAATCTAAGAAGAAATTGACAGATTATTAAATAGGTACATGAAGAAAACGTTCCTAATAGAGGCAAGTGGGATTAGTGTAGATGGCCAAAGGGGTCGGACTTGAAATGGTAGGCCATAAAGCCATTTCTGCGCCATAAAACTCTCTGACTCCTTGTACTAATTTTGCATAATAATGCATCTCATTTATTTTAATATTCATTCCAAAGACATGGCAAGATTGATTTTTGAAAGTAACAGTGGGGTATTTACTCATTAAATCTCTTCAGAGAGCTACTAATAGAAGTCACATTAGGCCTGTCCACAAAGAACAGAAAGTATCATTGAGATATTAGTGAATCAGTTATGACAGGCCAACAATTGTATGGCAACCTCTTTTGATTTTTTAAAATTTTATCACCAGATAGATTTTAAAAATGTACTTGATTTCTCAGCTTTCCCAAGATTTGAAGTTGGGCTCACTGATTATTAGCCCAGGCTTCTGAATTAGTAAATTACCATGGATGCTGAAGTTTGATGTGGGAAAAAATACTCAACAAGGCAGATGAATATTGATGGTAAAGTTTGAGGTTAATGTCCTTTCATCAGAAGTTGAACGTGTAGAGTTTGTAGTCAAGTTTAGATTATTATTCAAGTGTTACAGTGGCACTGAAATATACACTCAGTAGTCACTTTATGAGATGCCCGCTATACCTAATAAAGTGGCCACTGTGTATATATTCATGGTGTTCTGCTGCTGTGGCCAATCAATTTCAAGGTTCAACATGTAATGCATTCAGGGATGCTTTTCTGCACACTACTGTTAAACTGTGTGGTTATTTGAGTTACTGTCACCTTCCTGTCAGCTTGAACCAGTCTGGCCATTCTCTGCTGACCTCTCTCATTAACAAGGCATATTTGCCCGTAGAACCATTGTCCATTGGATTCTTTTTGTTTTTTGCACAACTCTGTAAGCTCCAGAGGTGGTTGTGCATGAAAATCCCTAGAGATCAGCATTTTTTGAGATACCAAAGCCCCCTCACCTGGCACCAACAATCCTTCCACAGTCAAAGTCACTGAGATCACATTTCTTCCCCATTCTGATGTTTGGTCTGAACAACAATTGCGCCCATTGATCATGTCTGCATGCTTTTATGCACTAAGTGGCTACCACATGATTGGCTGATTGGATATTTGCATTAATGAGCAGGAGTACCTAATAACATTGGCCACTGCGTTTATTTTTCTCGACTAAATAATTTGTAACATTCTCTTCACCCACAGCCCACAGCTCCTCCACAATGCGGTTAGCTATATAGAATGAAGGTATTTTCTGCCACATTACACCTGTAACTAAATTTCTGTGCAAGTTATGATTACTTTTGTCAAAGCCTTTGTGTACAAGAGCATGTCATTACATTGTCAGTGGAAAATTGGGTGGTTTAATTGTAATGCTGCGGCAGTTATCTTGAATAGATGCAAAGTTGAATGAAGTAGCAAAGAGATGCTGTCACATCTTAGTGCACTTCAGAGTTTGGAGTTGTCTGTATATCCTCCCCATGGAATGTGTGAGTTTTCTCCAGGTCCTCCGCTTCCTCCCACAGACTAAGGCGTACCGTGTAGGGTTAATTGTTCTTTGTAAACTGCCCTGTGATTGTGTTAGGGTGAATCTGTTTTGTCTGGGGTTGTTGGGGTGGTGTAGCATGAAGAGCCAGAAGGGTCTACTCTGTGCTGCATTGGTAAATAAAATTAAATAAATTGATTCGTCTTGTCATACGGACCAGACTGTCAGGTGAAACATTCGAACCCCCATGCCTAATTACGTTGAAATGTTTGATTGATCAGAGAATTTGTTTTTAAATTATGGGAGGACCCTGCTGATTTATTGTTCAGTGCTAGTGTGGACACTCAGTGGCCACTTTACTGAGTACACCTGATCATTAATGCAACTATCCAATCAGCCAATCATGAGGCAGCAGCTCAATGTATTAAAGCATGCAGACATGGTCAAGAGGTTCAGTTGTTCAGACCAAATATCAGAATGGGGAAGAAATGTGATCTAAGTGACTTTAAGAGTACTATTATTGTTGGTGTTGGATGAGTGTCTCAGAAACTCTTATCTCGTGGAATTTTCATGCATAACAGTCTCTAGAGTTTGCAGAGAATTGTGCAATTAACAAAGAAACACATCCTGTGATTGGTAATTCTGTGGGCAAAAATGCTTTGTTAATGATAGAGATCAGAGGAGAATAGCCATACTAGTTCAAACTGCCAGGAAATCAAATAACCACATAACAGAACAATGGTGTGCAGAAGAGCATCTCTGAATGCACAAAATGTTGAACTTTGAAGCGGACAGGCTACTGCAGCAGGAGATCATAAATATTCACTCAGTGGCCACTCTATTAGGCTCAGGAGGTACCGAATAAAGTGGCCACAGAGTGTATATGCTGTATATTGTGATTTCTTGCTCTTTTTGTGGACAACAGTCAGAAAGGTTGATTGAGAATTTGAAATTGCCTCTGACCTGATGAAACTGAGTGATTATCACTCATAAAAAAATCAAAGGCACCAAATGAAAACAGATATTGTCTCAGTGAAGCAAATGTACAGGTGTTAAATAATTTTTACCCTAATGTTCTTCCTTCCATGTTTTGGATTGTGAATAAATAAATACTAACTATAACATCATCAAAAGTGAATGAATTAACACATCTATGATATCAAACAAACAAACAATTACATGTTTGCATTTTTTTCTCTGATCTTCAAAAATAAATAACTCTGAATTCAGTGATGTTTTCAACTAATTAGCAGGCTTGTTTCTTTGTTTGCAACTCTGCAACAGGATATATTGGTGATGAAGAACTCCTGCTCCTGTATGTTGTGTAAATACAATAACATTTTCTTGCTGTGATTCTTTCCCTTCCATTGATAGTTCAGTCATTAAATTGTAGATAATCTTACAATACTGGAGGCTATTTGGCCTCTCATCTCTGTGATGAACAGGAAAGAACAACCCATCCAAATCCCACTCCAACACATTGCACTTGCATCCTCAAGCATACGCTTTTTGAGTGCACTGAAGGTTCCTGCCTCTTCTAAGCAGTGATTTCCATTTCCCTGCCACAAACTGGATAGAATAAAAGAAAATCCCCTTTTCCGCTCCAATATTTCTACAAATTGTTTAAATTCTCTGCCCCCTCACTTCAGGGAATAAGTTACTTCCATTTATTGCATTTTGGGCCTTCACAATTGGACTTCAGTTAAGCCTCCCCTCAGTTCCTTTCTATCATCTTTCAGACCTCCCTTTGGAATTACTTGCTCTTTTCAGATTCAGATTTATTTATCAGAGGGGCATCCAAACATAGAGTGAAATGTGTCCTCTCTGTTAACAACCAGCTCACCTAAAGATGTGCTGGGGGCAGCCTGCATGTGTTGCCACACATTCTGGCACCAACAGAGTGTGCCCACAATGCTCGGAAAAACAACACCAAGTAGAAAACAGAACTGAATTGAATTGACTTTATTACTTACATCCTTCACATATATGAGGAGTAAAAATCTTTACGTTACGTTTCTGTTCAAATGCGCAATTATAGTAATTTATAATATTATGTACAGCAGGATAGTCAATATAACATAGAAATATAATAGCATCTGCATGAATTAAACAGTCTGGTGGCCTGGTGGACGAAGTTGTCCCGGACCTGTTGGTCCTGGCTTTTATGATGCGGTACCATTTCCCAGATGGTAGCAGCTGGAACTGTTTGTGCTTGGGGTCTCCAATGATCCTTCGGGCCCTTTTTACACACCTGTCTTTGTAAATGTCCTGAATAGTGGGAAGTTCACATCCGCAGATACACTGGGCTGTCCGCACCACTCTCTGCAGAGTCCTCTGATTGTGGGAAGTTCAGTTCCCATACCAGGCAGTGATGCAGCCAGTCAGGATGCTCTCAATCGTGCCCCTATAGAAAATTCTGAGGATCTGGGGGCCCATGCCAAACTTCTTCAACTGTCTGAGGTGAAAGAGGTGCTGTTGTGCCTTTTTCACCACACAGTCAGTATGTACAGACCGCGTGAGATCCTTGGTGATGCTTATGCCGAGGAACTTAAAGCTGTTCACCCTCTCAACCCCAGATCACAAACAAGCGACAGAGCAGAACAGCAAAACAAGTCCTGTTCCTCCCAACCCACCCACAATCACAGTCTTCCAATCCAATGACAGGTCATCTTTGGCCTGCAGCCTCCAGCAAACTTGCAGATATTGTGCCTTCGACTTCCTCAGTGGACTCGCAGAGGTTCCATCTGTGATGTACAACAATAACCCTGACCTAAACAGCTGTGTTACTCAGAATGAATAAGAAATGTTAATTGGCAATACTGAAGGATCCCTTTTGCTACCATTGGCGAAGCTGACATTTATATTCCATTCTTCACTTCAAATGGTGTAATTGAGAGTCTTACCAGTCCACTTCAGGGACACCTGAGTCAATAGTGTGCAGGCAATGCAGAGAGCTAAACTAACAAAGAATTAGTTAGGAAAGAACACTGGACAAGCTAAGGTAGAGAATTACCCCAGAATTTGCCATTCTTTTTTTTCTCTCTCCTGCGCAAAAATTAAAAGGTTTCAACTCTGTCAAATGTATTTAATTACTTTTCCCCGTTTTATGGTGTATTATATAAAAGAAGTGTTTAATCTAATTTCCCAGACTTATATTTAAGGCCAAGTTGAAAGGTCAGGTTTTAGGTAGGCCAGCTGGTGGCGCAGTGAGATCAGCGCCAGACTGTGGAGTGAAGGTTCCCGAGTTCGAATCCAGGTCGTGCCACCCCCGAGCACGCTTCCCGTGCCGGGTTGAGTGTCAAGTTAGCGACTCGGCCTCGTAAAAAATACAAGGGTCGAGTCAGGAACGTTCTTACCGTGACCCGATTAATCCTGACACCACGTGCCAAACAAGAATGGCTGAATGTCTGGTACGACATGCTTAAAAAAAAGTGTGGAG